>NC_041392.1:203509261-203536818 GCF_002162155.2 Triticum dicoccoides
CTATCTCGTGGCCTCCCAGTTGGTTGCTTGACGTAGGGTCCAAGTCTCCTGGATCTTGTTCATTCCAAAAATCACGTTCCCGAAGGTTTCATTCCGTTTGGACTCCGTTTGATATTCCTTTTCTTCGAAAGCCTAAAATAGGGAAAAAACAGCAACTCTCGGCTGGGCCTCCGGTTAGTAGGTTAGTCCCAAAAATAATATAAAAGTGAATAATATAGCATGGAACAATAAAAAATTATAGATACGTTGGAGACGTATCAAGCATCCCCAAGCTTAATTCCTGCTCGTCCTCGAGTAGGTAAATGATAAAAACAGAATTTTTGATGTGGAATGCTACTTGGCATAATTTCAATGTAATTCTTCTTAATTGTGGTATGAATATTCAGATCCAAAAGATTCAAGAAAAAAGTTTAATATGGACTTAAAAATAATAATACTTCAAGCATATTGAGGGAGGCCTGGATTTGGGGGTCTCCGGACAGCCGGACTATATCCTTTGGTCGGACTGTTGGACTATGAAGATACAAGATTGATGACTTCGTCCCGTGTCCGGGTGGGACTCTACTTGGCGTGGAAGGCAAGCTAGGCAATATGGATATGTATATCTCCTCCTTTGTAACCGACCTTGTGTCTATATAAGCCGGAGGGTTTTAGTCCGTAGGACAACATACAATCATACCATAGGCTAGCTTCTAGGGTTTAGCCTCTCTGATCTCGTGGTAGATCTACTTTTGTAATACTCGTATCATCAAGAACAATCAATCAGGACGTAGGGTTTTACCTCTATCGTGAGGGCCCGAACCTGGGTAAAACATCGTGTCCCTTGCCTCCTGTTACCATCCGCCTTAGACGGACAGTTCGGGACCCCCTACCCGAGATCTGCCGGTTTTGACACCGACATTGGTGCTTTCATTGAGAGTTCCTCTGTGTCGTCATCATAAGGTTTGATGGCTCCTTCGATCATCGCTAGTGATGCGGTCTAGGGTGAGGCTTTCCTCCCTGGATAGATCTTCATATTCGGCGGCTTTGCACTGCAGGCCAATTCGCTTGGCCATCTGGAGCAGATTGAGAGCTACGCCCCTGGCCATCAGGTCAGATTTGGAAACTTGAACTACACAGATGATATCCACGAAGACTTGATCTTCGACGGATTCAAGCCCATGCTGGACGCGCCGCGCAGTCGCGACGAGCATGACGTAACTCTGCCGTCGGACAGTGTTCGGGAGATCGCATCCGCAGCTACTCCGGCCTTTAATCTGGAGCAAGTCGCGCCATCCGAGAGCGAAGGGATGGACCCCGCCATGGAGGCCGCACTCTTAGTGGCGATAGAGCCGGATATTGACTTCACCCCTTACGAGAGCCATGTCGCCGAACCACTGAATTCGTCTCCGACCATGGACTCCGAGCCTCTTACATCCATGCCCGTCGAATCTGACTGGGCGCCGATCATGGAGTTCACCTCCGCGGATATCTTCCAGCACTCACCCTTCGGAGATGTGCTAAACTCATTAAGGTCTCTCTCCCTGTCAGGAGAATTGTCGTGGTTTTGTCATGGCAGATGTCCTAGAGAAAGGACTTAGTCGTGGTGCCATTGCGACGAGTTAGCTTGAAGGGGTTAAAGCGGACACATGGACGCAAGAGAGTTTATACTAGTTCGGCCCCTTCAATGAAGGTAAAATCCTATGTCTAGTTGTGATGGAATTGATGGGGTTTCGATGACTAGGGAGCAAACAAGCTTCGCCTATGTGTCGAGTTGTTGTCTGTTGTCCTTGAACCACCGCCGGGTCGTCCCCTTATATACACGGGTGACACCCCTTGGTTCACAGAGTCCCAACACCAGTCGATATTCGTATCCGGGTTGGTCTCCCCTTATTCCTAACTTTCAATACAAGTTTATATACAAATTCCGGTTTACAGCTACAAGTCTTGAACCGGCTACGGGCCTTAGGCCCTCATCTGCCTTCTTGGGCTTTATCACTTCTGGAACTACTGATGAAGTTGACCCGGCCCAGATAGGCCGGTTTACGCCCAACAGTAATATCCCCAACATTAGGCCCCAGATTGATTTGAACGGGTTCATGTCAATCCTTAACAAAAACTTCATCCTCCACGTCTTCTCATAAATTGGTAAACCGCCATGATGTCATCTTCTCTGATTACTGTAAACCGGAGTGACGTCATGTGTCATAATGAAGATATCCATTATGCTTCTTTATTTAATATATCTGCGGAAATCGAGGCGACAACTCCGTTTCGTGGCCCCTTGATTGTCGCGCCTGACACATGTCCTTTTGCCATATAAATAGGACCGAAGGGTCATTTCCTTTATCTTTCCCTTCTTCCCCTTCTGCTTCGTCTTCCTCGCATCGCCCGGTTTCAGAGCTCCGCCGCCACCGTCGACCTCTGCCTCAACCTTGGCCGCTGCATCAACCTGGGTGCACCAGAGCATCGCGGCAACCTTCCGCGTCTTCCTCAGCTCCGGTAAACCTTCTATCCTTTCCCCTGCAGATCTGTTTTAGGGTTTCACAGTTCTTCAGTATTCATTGTCTGCCTCTTGTTCATACGATAGATATTTAGATGAATCCGCAAATCTTTACTCTGTGCAATGATAGTTGTTTGACCTTCGCCTTCACTTATGCATCTCAAAACCATAGATCTATATGAACGTTTTGCTCATTGGTTCGGTACTGCTCCTTTGAACCTCTTAAGTATTTATCTCTTTTCTGAACTTGCCTCAGATCCAATGCTATAAGGAAATCTTGTGAAACCTGTTTCTGCGTACTTGTCCATCCGCAATGCTTAGATCAGGCGGTTTAACCTTATAGAAAAAATTTCCAAACCGGTATTGCCATTAGTCCCCTTATTGAACCGCCAGATGCTTGTTGCTTCATAAAACTCCGGTTCAGATAGTTGTGTCTCCGGTTTAACAGTGCCCATACCAATATATCTTGATCAAATGCATTTTTGAACCGGGATCTTCTACCTTGTAGATTCCATCATGGCCAAGCAAGTGTATGAGTGCAATTGGGTTCCTTCTCGCGTCACAGAGGCTCAACTGGATGATTTAGTCCTGATTAGCGCTTTAGGCAGCAAAGATACCATCCATTGGAGAGCTCCTGGCAAAGAATGCCCTCCCACACCTTGAGAAGGAGAGGTTGTTGTTTTCGTAGATCACTTAGCCCGGGGCTTTAAGCCGCCCGGTTCTAAATTTTACCGGGATGTTTTAGCCGATTTCCAGCTCCATCCACAAGATACTGGCCCCAACTCTGTTACAAATATGTGTCACTTCCAAGTGCTTTGTGAAGTGTTCTTTCAAGAGGAGCCCACGGTGGAATTGTTCAGAGACCTTTTCCATCTAAACCGCCGTACTGAGTTTACTAACAGCTCCAATATGGAGTTGGGTGGCGTGGCGATTCAGAAAAGGAAAGAGGTCACATACCCTCATGCCAAACTGCATAGCCACCCCAAAGAATGGAATCAGACATGGTTCTACTGCAAAGACACCTCCCCTGCTGGTGAGAATCCCTTGTCTGGCTTTCGTCCGGAGCGGCTCAGCAATACACACCCTTTTCCACAAAGATTGACTGCACAGGAGAGAAGCAAATATGCTCCTCAACTGTCAAAGCTCAGAGCCTTTATGGCCAACGGTTTAACAGGGGTTGATCTCGCTCGCTGTTGGATATCATGGAGCATACTTCCCCTTAGTCAGCGCTCCGGTTTGATGTGCAAGTATACTGGCAGTGTTGATGACCCACTGCGACATTCCAAAATCCAGCTCACCGATGAAGAAATCATAGAGGCTGTGAATAAGATGCTGAATGAACCGGAACACGTCTGTGCTAGAAATGGCCTGCTTCCCTTCTGTGCCGACAACAAACTGCCAGCTGTAAGACTTTGATTTTTCTTTTTGCTGAATCTGTTAATGATATATCTGGTCTTTGTTTATTATCAAAACGTGTGTAATCAGGGCAATGATCCGTTTTGGAGCAAGAAACTGCCGCAGGAGAAACCACAAAAACCAGATAAACCGGAAAGAGCAACTCGGCAAAAGACTAAAGCTGTGAAGAAGACTGCCCACAGGAAAAGAACCACTGCATCTTCTAATCCGGCCCCTGATGATGATGTGGATAATCCGTACTTTGAGGTAGAGCTTGACTCACTTGGTTTATTTTTCATGCGTCTTATTGATGATGATATTTGTCAGGATGATGCCGAAGCCAACCACGCGGATGTTGCAGAGGTAATTATTCTCTCTTCCGATTCAGAAACTTTGCCTTCACAAAAAGTCCGCCAGGCAAACCGGAAAGTTAAATTTTCTCAGCCTCTTGCTTATTTGGATCCTAAATTTCTTATGAAGACCCAACAACATGAAGCTCGTCGCACAACCCGGCATAGCGGCCAGGTAGTTACCTCCGCCGGTTTACCGAACAGTCCGGTTCGGAAACGCCATTCAGAGGTCTCTAATTTGCTTGTCAGTGCTTGTCCTAAAGCGGGCTGCTTTCGTCAACCTCTTAATCCGTCTGACTCCAATTACCAGGTTACTTCCCACTCATCTTCTGGCGAGTCATCGGCTACTCGGCTCCCACCGCTCAAAACGGTGCTTGGGTAAGCTATACTTATTGTGATGTTTGCAGTACATCGCCTTAGAATATATGCTGTATTTGATTTTGTTATTCTTCTTAGGGCCAAACCTAGGCCAAGCAAGAAGGCCCGCCTGGACAAAGCGGCCGAAGAAGATGTCGTTCTTGAAGCAGGCAAGACACCCAATGTTGAAGCGGCTATTCCTGAGGATATTCCCAACGATCCACCGCAGCAAGACGATGATCTTATTGCTGAAGAAAGACCTACTGATGCCTCAGGTCCTGTCAATCAGCCCACAGGTTCCATCCGGATTGAAAGCTCCACCGGTCCAACAAAACCTACTAACAAGCCAACAGCCCCAGTGCAAACCGGCGGTACCCAGGATGATGAGGTTGTCATTACTGGCACTAGCCATACTGAGCCAAGCAATCCTGTCGCTTTATCCAAACATTTTGCCAAGGAAGAATTTGCTGCCTTTGGCAAAGGCAAGTGGAACGCTGACCTGACGACTTATGCTGCTCTGAACGCCCAAGATATCCATTCCGGCTATCTAAACCGGTTGTATACCAGTCGCGACTATGGAGCCGGTCTGGTTAATATGATGAAAGATAAATATGAGGTAACTTCCATATGCTCCTTCCTTCTTGTATGCTTCCATTCTTGCTGACTCTCCTAGCCCCCAAGGGCCGGTTTGTAATATTCTTTCAAACCGGGACTTACTAACATAAATCTTAATACTTTGAACTTTTGCCGTTGTAGCCCCCAAGGGCCGGTTCAACTTAGCCTAGTTAAACCGGTACTTTGAGATCAGAATACATATACGAGCAAATAACCATTAGCCCCCAAGTGCCAAGTTGAATACTTGTATTGATCTTGGGACTTTGCAAGAAATTGAAAGATGAAGATCGAATATGCATTAGCCCCCAAGTGCTAAGTACATAACTTGTTATGTGATTGGTACTTGAATCCTTATACCGATTTGTTGAAGCATATATCTGTATGCATGTAGGCGCAGCTGAAGACGAAAGAAAACCAAGTCACCGATCTCCAAGAAAACCTGAAAACCCAACAGGCTGAAACCTCCAAAGCAAAAGAGGAATTGGCCAGCGCTCTAAGCGCCATGGAACAGCTTAAGGAGAGCTTTAAGAAGAAACGAGCGGATTGGGCCACTGAAAAGTCCGCTTTGATCAAACGAGCAGAGGATGCCGAGGCTGCACTAAAACCAGTGGTGGATGAACTGACCAGCATAAAGCGGCACGTGCATGCCATGACTACTGCTATCTTTGGTAAGCCAGTTTGCCTTCCGAATTGGCTCTGCCTTCTTACAGAGTCGCCGGTTTATTAACCCTTTATGGTATTTCAGGGACATGCATTGGTCACTTGGGGTCAGATGTGCGGAAGAAACTGAAAGCCGCCTATACATTGGTTGAACAATTGTATACCGGTGCCCAGCGGATCATCTGTACCGCATCTCATAACAAACCTGCGCCCACTTTGATTCAAGATACTCTGATGAAACTGTCGGTGCTTCCTGCCCGGGTTGAAGAGCTGAAGATATCTACTGCTCGAACCGGTGCAATCAATGCCTTAATCGGGGCAAAAGCCTGGGTGCCAGATTTTGATCCTATTGAAGCTACTCAGGGCTATCCCAGCTTGAAGGAAGACGGGTCAGAATTTGGTGAAGCAGATCTGCGAGCAATAAACCGGGAGGTACGTCCGCTAGCTTGCCAATTAGCTGAAGAAGCAGACTTGTCTCATTATCAAGCCCAATATGACAGTCAGAACAAGCGAATAGCTGCACCAATCCATGAATCGGAAAATCTGATCCCTCCAATCCGTAAGCATACTTACGCTCCCGATATTAACCCGTCATTCCTGATCCATGATGAAGCTGTTTTTCAAGCATTAATGGGAATCGACAGGACAACTGTGGATTTCCAGCCACTGGGTAGAGAAACGGAGGCTGAAGCGGCACAGGATGACCCACAACCATCAGGCCAGGCTGGTGACCAAGCTTGAACCGGAAGCCGCTTTTAAAACTGCCTCTCCTTTGTGAAAAACAATTATATTATTATGGGCACCATTTTGCCTTGTAATAGGCTAGCTGATACTTTTGATGTTGATACGCCTTCGTGCATAATTTTTTCTTCCTGTGGTGATGAACTTTCCAAAGCACTTTCTGCCATCGTTGAGCGTGAAGTTGGCTTGGCCAATCTTGAAGCGGAGTTTTGCAAACCCACACTATTGAGGAGATAACAGCTCCTGTATATATATGACTCTAGTTTACCATGTAAACCGTGTCGGGTTATAATAAACATCGTGTTACTCCGTAAGAGGATGTTAACAACAAGGATCAAACCGGGCAAATATTCTCCGGATTGACGTGAACTGTGTTCCGTCAATGGATTGGTTAAAAAACTTTGTCGGTTTAAAAAACGCAAAAAAAGCAAAAAAAAACCTTCAAAGAATAGTGTAAATCAAGTGCAATGACAAAACGCTGCAAAAAAAGGTTTATTTGAGCTGATCAGATGGTGTTACCATGGCCGAACATGACCAAGCTCCCGTTAGGTGTAACTATGGTTCTAGTCAGCCAGGTCCCCAAATGAAACCGTGGCATTTATGCCGATAAAGTGGCATGGTCATGGTTCGGGTTCGACCAAGCCCCCAAGTGATTCTGTGGCCTTAAGCCGATCAAGAGGCATGACTGGTTCAGACATGACCAAGTCCCCAAGTGATCTGGTGGCTCTCGCCTATCAAGAGGCATGGTATTGGTTCAGACACGACCAATCCTCCAAGTGATATAACACGATGCTTTTAGCAAAGCGAACTCAAGGGGTAAACCGGAAGCCGCTTTAGAACAACTCTGTGTAACCACACATGATGTAAAAGAACAGATACCCCGCTTTAGCTGAGGTTCCGGTTTATTATATTTAATATATACATCGTCGTAATATGTACATAAGTAGAACCAATGGCTCAGGTATAATAAGGCCGAAGATGAGCTATGTTCCACGGCCTGTTGGTCTCCTCCTCTGATGTACGTGAGTCCTTATGTTCTCGAATATCGATCAGATAGTATGACCCATTGTGCAGATTCTTGCTAACCACGAAAGGCCCCTCCCAAGGTGGGGATAACTTATGCATATCAGTCTGATCTTGGATAAGCCGAAGCACCAAATCTCCTTCCTGAAAGGTTCTGGTTCTGACTCGGCGACTGTGATAACGACGAAGATCCTGCTGGTAAATCACCGATCGGGTGGCTGCGATGTCACGCTCTTCATCCAACCGGTCCAAAGCATCTTGCCGTGCTGTCTCGTTGTCCGCTTCAATATAAGCCGTTACACGAGGTGAATCATGACGGATATCACTGGGGAGAACCGCCTCCGCTCCATAAACCATGAAGAACGTGTGTATCCTATTGATTTGTTGGGTGTTGTATTGATGCTCCATAACACAGATGGTAATTCTTCTACCCAACAACCCGGAGTTCTCTGCAAAGGAACCATGAGCCGAGGCTTGATGCCTCTCAAGATCTCTTGATTAGCTCTTTCTGCTTGACCATTGGACTGTGGATGTGCCACTGATGAAACGTTGAGCCGGATGTGCTCCCGTTCGCAGAACTCCTTCATAGCACCTTTGGACAAATTGGTACCATTATCTGTGATAATACTGTGCGGAAAGCCAAACCGGAAAATCACCTTTTTGATGAACTGAACCGCCGTGGCCGCATCACACTTGCTAATAGGTTTTGCCTCCACCCACTTTGTAAACTTGTCAACCGCCACCAGGAGGTGGGTCTTCTTATCTTTGGACCTTTTGAAAGGCCCAACCATATCCAGCCCCCAAGTCGCAAACGGCCAAGTAATTGGAATCATTCTCAATTCTTGAGCCAGTACATGAGCACGCCTTGAAAACCTTTGGCAACCATCACATCGTCTGACTAGATCCTCCGCATCAGCATGAGCAGTTAACCAATAGAAGCCATGGCGAAATGCTTTAGCCACCAGAGACTTTGAACCGGCGTGGTGACCACAATCTCCTTCGTGGATCTCACGCAAAATTTCACGGCCTTCTTCTGGAGACTCGCCCCGGTTCTTGTACGCCAGGTAAGGAAGCGTCCAATCCGGAATAACATGAAGAGCCGCCACCAATTGAGCCTCCGGATCAGGAATAGCCAAATCCTCTTCACCAGGGATCTTGACCGACGGGTTGTGCAGCACATCCAGAAAAACATTGGGCGGGACCGGTTTGCGCTGAGAGCCCAGCCGGCTTAAAGTGTCCGCCGCTTCAATTTTTGCCGGTCCACATGGTCCACCTGATAGCCTTTGAAATAACCTGCAACAGTATCCACCTCATGACGATATGCTGCCATGAGTGGGTCCTTGGAGTCCCAAGTGCCAGACACTTGCTGAGCCACAAGGTCCGAGTCATTGAAGCACTTAACTCGACTTAGATTCATCTCCTTAGCCATCCGGAGACCATGGAGCAAGGCTTGATACTCAGCTGCATTGTTAGTACAAGGGAACATTAAGCGGAAAACATAAGAAAACTTATCACCTCGTGGGGAAGTTAATACGACTCCAGCCCCCGAGCCTTCCATCTGCCTGGATCCGTCAAAATCGATGGTCCAATACGTGTGATCCGGCTTTTCTTCAGGTGCTTGCATTTCCGTCCAATTATTGATGAAATCAACAAGTGCTTGAGACTTAACCGCTGTCTGAGGCACATACTTCAAACCGTACGGCCCCAGCTCTATGGCCCACTTTGCAATCCGGCCAGTTGCTTCCCGGTTCTGGATGATATCTCCCAAAGGAGCAGAACTGACCACCGTAATTGGGTGCCCTTAGAAATATTGTTTAAGCTTCCGGCTTGCCATAAAAACTCCATACACCAGCTTCTGCCAATGCAGATACCTTTGCTTGGACTCGATTAGCACTTCGCTGATATAATAGACCGGTCGTTGAACCGGATGCTCCTTGCCTGCCTCCTCTCGCTCCACCACAATAGCCACGCTGACCGCCCAAGCATTAGCAGCAACATATAGCAGTAACGGCTCCTTGTCAATGGGAGCGGCGAGCACAGGTGGATTGGCCAACTGCCACTTTAAGTCCTCAATCGCTTCATTAGCGGCGGAGCTCCAAACAAACTGATTCGTTTTTTTAACATCTGATACAAAGGTATTGCCTTCTCACCAAGACGACTGATAAACCGGCTTAACGCGGCAATCCGACCAGCCAGGCGTTGAACATCGTTAACACACTTCGGTTTAGCCAGGGAGGTGATAGCCGTGATCTTCTCCAGATTAGCCTCAATTCTCCTGTTGGACACCAGAAAACCCAATAGCTTGCCCGCCGGTACACCAAAGACACACTTGTCCGGATTAAGCATCATCCTGTATGTTCTCAGGTTATCAAAGGTTTCCTTCAAATTATCAATCAGAGTCTCCTTCTCCCTGGGCTTAACCATGATATCATCCACGTAAGCATGTACATTACGACCAATCTGCTTGTGAAGACAATTTTGTACACACCGTTGGTAAGTTGCCTGGGCACTCTTGAGCCCGAAGGGCATAGACACATAGCAGAAGGCTCCAAAGGGAAGTTATAAATGCTATCTTCTCCTGGTCCTTAACTGCCATTTTGATCTGATGATAGCCAGAATACGCATCCAAAAAACTTAAACGCTCACAACCCGTTGTAGCATCAATAATTTGATCAATACGGGGGAGGGCAAAAGGATCTGCTGGACAAGCCTTATTAAGATCTGTGTAATCCACACACATGCGCCAGGTGCCGTTTTTCTTGAGGACCAGCACCGGATTGGCAAGCCACTCAGGGTGAAAAACTTCAACAATAAAGCCAGCTGCTAAGAGCCTGGCTACCTCTTCTCCAATCGCCTTGCGTCTTTCTTCGTTAAACCGGCGGAGGAACTGTTTCACCGGTTTATATTTAGGATCCACATTAAGTGTGTGCTCAGCGAGTTGCCTCGGTACACCTGGCATGTCAGAGGGCTTCCATGCAAAAATGTCCCGATTCTCACGGATGAACTCGATGAGCGCGCTTTCCTATTTTGGATCCAAGTTGGCACTGATGCTGAACTGCTTGGACGAATCGCCAGGTACGAAGTCAACAAGCTTAGTTTCTGCTGTCGATTTGAACTTCAGTACCGGATCATGCTCCGTAGTTGGCTTCTTCAACGGAGTCATGTCCGCCGGATCAACATTGTCTTTATAGTACTTCAACTCCTCGGTGGCACAAACCGACTCTACATAAGCCGCATCTCCTTCCTCGTATTCCAAAGCGATTTTGCGGCTTCCGTGAACCGTTATTGTCCCCCTGTGACCCGACATCTTGAGCTGCAAATACACATAACAGGGCCGTGCCATAAACTTGGCGTAAGCCGGTCGCCCAAACAGGGCGTGATATGGACTCTGGATTTTCACCACTTCAAACGTCAATGTCTCCGACCTAGAATCATGGTCATCCCCAAAGGCCACTTCCAGAGCTATCTTACCAACGGGATACACTGATCTGCCTGGCACTACGTCGTGGAACACTGTATTAGACGATTTGAGATTTTTATCTGTTAGTCCCATACGACGGAAGGTCTCATAATACAGGATGTTAATACTGCTCCCTCCGTCCATGAGCACCTTGGTGAACTTATAACCTCCCACCTGAGGCGCCACCACTAGAGCCAACTGACCCGGATTATCGACCTGGGGAGGGTGATCCTCTCTGCTCCATATGATTGGTTGTTTCGACCAACGTAGATAACGGATATGGCCGGTTCAACAGAGTTGACCACCCGCCTCTGAATCTTCCGGTCTCGCTTGTCCAAGCTAGTGGTGAAGACATGGTACTGCCCACTACTCAACTGCTTTGGGTTGCTCTGGTAACCTGACTGTTGCTGCTGTTGGTTGTAACCACCCTGGTTGTTCTGACTATTTTGACCATTATGTCCGCCCGGATTACCATTGAATCCTGAACCAGAACTTCCTCCACCGTAACCCGGCCCAGATCCTGAGCCACCGCCAGATTCGTGATCATACCGGAAATTATTAGAATTCTTGAACTCCTGCATAATAAAGCAATCCTTCCAAAGGTGGTTTGCTGGCGCCTCCTTCGTCCCATGTCTTGGACAGGGCTGGCTTAGCAGATAGTTTAGGCGCTTTGGGTTAGGGTTGGGCGCTCCATTACGATTTTTCGGTCTACCCTTGCGTCGCTGGCCATTGTCCTGTGCGTTGGTATTAGCCACAAAGTCCATGTTACCATCCGCTTTACGCTTGCCTCCACCACCATTGCCTGCCCAGTGATGCTGCTGACCTTTGGAGCTGCTGTTCTTCTTCCCTTTCCCTGTCTTGTCATCATCAGATTCGGGATCCTTGGTACTATCAGAATCCGCATATTTCACCAAAGCGGCCATGAGGGTCCCCATGTCGGTGCAATGATGCTTCATCCGTCCCAACTTCAGCTTCAGGGGCCCAAACCGGCAGTTGCCTTCTAGGGTTAATACTGCGGTGTCAGTGTTGATGCGGTCTGAGGAGTGCAACACTTGTGAAACCCGGCGCAACCAATGAGTCATTGATTCTCCTTCCTCCTGGACGCATGCAGCTAAGTCCACTATCGACATAGGCTGTTTACAGGTATCCTTGAAATTGCTGGTAAACCGGGCTCGTAATTGGGCCCATGAACTGATAGAATTAGCCGGCAAGCTTTTTAACCAAGTACGGGCCGTTCCTTCAAGCATCACGGTGAAGTATTTCACACACGCCGCGTCATCCACATCAAGCATCTCTATGGTCATCTCATAGCTCTCCACCCATGTCTCTGGAGGTTGATCCGTCGTGTAATTTGGTACCTTGCGCGGGCCTTTGAAATCCTTGGGCAGGCGCACGTTGCGTAAAGCGGGGATAAGGCAAGGCACCCCCAAAGAACTAGAAGTAACACCAGGTTCAGTCAAGGGGCTTCTGCCCGGTTTCCCTCCAGCGGATTGCCGACTCTTGGTCCTGAAGTGTTGAAAAGGTCTCTGGCCTCGAAAACGGGAGGTAAGCGGGATCGGTGCTTCCTCCTCATGACTTCATGCGACGCGCTCTGGTCCAACATAAGCCTGTAGGCCTCTGCATCTAAAGCGGCCCGCTCTGCGGCCATCCTGGTGTCCTCAGCCGCCAGATCTGCCTTGGCCTCGGTGATCTGTTCCTTTACCTTTGCAATCTCCGCATTGTGAACGTCCTGATCCGGCGGATTAACTTTCGCCATAAGCATAGCCAACGCATCAAATAGTTCTGATAGAACCTGAGCCGGCGGGCGCACAGGGCCTCCTGCCCCGGCAGCCGTCGCCGCTGCTGAACTGGAGATCGTTGCCGCAGCTGTCGAAGAATGAAGCGCTGCTTGTGTTCCGGCCATGAATATTCCAACCCGGTTGGGCAGATCAGAGGGGTCCGGAATACTATCGCCATCGGAACAACTCCCAATCCGGCCATCTTGTAGCCGATAAAGAGATTCGGTTTCTCCGGTCGAAGATTCATCACCGGAACAAATGACAGTCGCGCCGCGAAATTCTGATCCGTCCTCATAACTTCCTCCATGGATGACTCCCACGAAGGCACGCTTCATGGCCGGTTTAACCTGGGCGGATCGCGCACGCTGAGCCGTCTCAACGAGGTCGGCGCAGATGTCCGGCTCAGGGCCCGGTTCACCGATCTTGCCAATGAAAACGTGAATGCTACCAAAGGGGACCCGGTACCCGTACTCAATTGAGCCGGCCTCGGGGCTCCAGCCTGCGTCGTCGATGTAGAGCTTGCCGCGACGACTCTTAGTCATCCGGCCTACAGCTTAGCCCTCGAGTCGTTCAAAGCGGCCCTCCAAGAACCGGAAACCATCGTGCGATGGCCCCACGGTGGGCGCCAACTGTCATGGTTTTGTCACGGCAGATGTCCTAGAGAAAGGACTTAGTCGTGGAGCCATCGCGACGGGTTAGCTTGAAGGGGTTAAAGCGGACACAGGGACGCAAGAGAGTTTATACTAGTTCGGCCCCTTCAATGAAGGTAAAAGCCTACGTCTAGTTGTGATGGAATTGATGGGGTTTCGATGACTAGGGAGCAAACAAGCTTCACCTATGTCTCGAGTTGTTGTCTGTTGTCCTTGAACCGCCGCCGGGTCGTCCCCTTATATACACGGGTGACACCCTTCGGTTCACAGAGTCCCAACACCGGTCGATATTCGTATCCGGGTTGGTCTCCCCTTATTCCTAACTTACAATACAAGTTTATATACAAATTCCGATT
Source organism: Triticum dicoccoides (assembly GCF_002162155.2). Taxonomy (NCBI): domain Eukaryota; kingdom Viridiplantae; phylum Streptophyta; class Magnoliopsida; order Poales; family Poaceae; genus Triticum; species Triticum dicoccoides. Next base: position 203,523,129 of record NC_041392.1, read on the forward strand.
TACAGCTACAAGTCTTGAACCGGCTACGGGCCTTAGGCCCTCATCTGCCTTCTTGGGCTTTATCACTTCTGGAACTACTGATGAAGTTGACCCGGCCTAGATAGGCCGGTTTACGCCCAGCAGTAATATCCCCAACAAGAACCTTGGCCGAACTATGTCCGGCTAGAATGGGATGTGGACGACAAAGAAATTCGCTGCCCACCCACCACCCACTTAGTAGCTACTGTCGACGACTTAAACGACATGCTCGACTTCGGCTCCGAAGACTTCGACGGTATGGACGAAGAAGCCGGAGATGAACAGGATCCACCGCCCTCGGGGCACTGGACCGCCACCTCTTCATATGATATATATATATATATATATATATATATATATATATATATATATATATATATATATATATGGTGGACACTCCCAAAGAAGCCAATGGCGACGAGAAAGCGGAGGATGACCCCTCCAAGAATCAACCCAAGCGCCAACGTCAGCGGCGCCGCTCTAAGTCCCGCCACAGCAGGAGCAGTGATACCCGCACAAGAGATAATAACACCCCGGATAGCGCCAAAGACAACAACAATCCCCTCCAGCACAGTGCAGAGCTAGAGGACGAACAAGCTAGCTACCCAGAGCGGGCAGCATATGGAGAACCGGAGGAGGAAAATTACATGCCTCTCTCCGAAGACGAGGCGAGCCTCGGCGACGACGAGTTTATCGTGCCTGAGGACCCCATCGGGCAAGAGCGCTTCAAGCGCCGGCTTATGGCCACGTCAAGTAGCCCAAATAAGAAACAGCAACAGCTTCAAGCTGATCAAGACTTGCTAGCAGATAGATGGACTGAAGTCCTTGCGGCTCAGGAGCATGAATTCGAGCGACCGTCCAAGAGTTACCCCAAACGCAGGTTGCTACCTCACCTCGAGGAGGAAGCATTGAAGCCTCATTCACCAGTGTACGATGCGGCTAACCGGCCACTACGCAGCCGAGCTAGAGAGGCATTTCAACCTAAAGTTCAGTCTGCACCCCATCGCCACTCAGACAAAGATACTAAGGCTTGGGGAAACACAGAGGACCTGCGAGACATCTTGGACAGCAAGGCAAAAATTGCAAGGTCAATATACGGGACACAAACACGTGCGCCTACACGGGACGATGATCGTCGCGTCGGATACACCAAGAGTAAATCCAGCTAGGCCGAATACAGCAGACAAGACTCATACGAACTACGTCGGGATATAGCCCGGCACAGAGGTGCCGCACACCCCCTATGCTTCACTGATGAAGTTATGAATCATGAATTCCCAGAGGGTTTCAAACCCGTAAACATCGAATCATACAATGGCACAACAGATCCTGCTGTATGGATTGAGGATTTCCTCCTTCACATCCACATGGCCCTCGGTGATGATCTACATGCCATCAAGTACCGCCCACTAAAACTCAAAGGACCAGCTCAGCATTGGCTGAATAGCTTGCCAGCAGATTCCACCGGCAGTTGGGAGGATTTGGAAGATGCATTTCTTGACAACTTCCAGGGCACTTATGTGCGGCCACCGGATGCTGATGACTTGAGCCACATAACCCAGCAGCCAGGGGAATCGGCCAGACAATTCTGGACACGGTTCCTGACTAAGAAAAATCAAATTGTAGACTGTCCGGATGCAGAAGCCCTAGCGGCATTTAAGCATAACATCCGCGACGAATGGCTCCCTCGCCACCTCGGCCAGGAGAAGCCGAAATCCATGGCAGCCCTCACAACACTCATGACCCGCTTTTGCGCGGGCGAGGACAGCTGGCTGGCTCGCAGCAACAACACATCAAGGAATCCATATACCTCGGATACCAAAGACGTTAATGGTAGGCAGCATCGTAATAGACCAAAGCGCCGCAATAACAGCGATAACTCCGAAGATACGGCAGTCAACGCCGGATTCAAAGGCTCCAGATCCAGTCAGCAGAAAAAGCCATTCAAAAGAAATACTCTGGCTCCGTCTAGTCTGGATCGCATACTGGGTCGCTCATGTCAAATCCATGGCACCCCCGACAAGCCAGTGATACGTCCATTTTGCATCATGCTTTTATATCAATATTTATTGCATTATGGGCTATTATTACACATTATGTCACAATACTTATGCCTATTCTCTCTTATTTTACAAGGTTTACATAAAGAGGGAGAATGCCGGCAGCTGGGATTCTGGGCTGGAAAAGGAGCAAATATTAGAGACCTATTCTGCACAGCTCCAAAAGTCATGAAACTTCACGGAAGATGTTTTCCAAATATATAAAAAATACTGAGAGCAAGAACCTCACCAGGGGGGCCACACCCTGTCCAAGAGGGTGGGGGCGCCCCCTACCCCCCTGGGCGCGCCCACTACCTCATGGGCCCCCTGGTGGCCCTCCGGTGGCCATCTTCTACTATATGGAGTCTTTCGATGAGAAAAATCATAAGCCATCTTCTCGGACGAAACTCCGCCGACACGAGGCGGAACCTTGGCGGATCCTATCTAGGGCTCTGACGGAGCTGTTCTGCCGGGGAAACTTCCCTCCCGGAGGGGGAAATCATCGCCATCGTCATCACCAACGCTCCTCTCATCAGGAGAGGGCAATCTCCATCAACATCTTCATCAGCACCATCTTATCTCAAAACCTTAGTTCATCTCTTGTATCCAATTCTTGTCTCCAAGTCTGGGATTGGTGCTAGTAGGTTGCTAGTAGTGTTAACTACTCCTTGTAGTTGATGGTAGTTGGTTTAATTGGTGGAAGATTATATGTTTAGATCCTATATGCATATTAATACCCCTCTGATTATGAACATGTTTTTTGCTTTTTGAGTAGTTACTTTTGTTCCTGAGGACATGGGAGAAGTCTTGCTATTAGTAGTCATGTGAATTTGGTATTCGTTCGATATTTTGATGAGATGTATGTTGTCTCTCCTCTAGTGGTGTTATGTGAACGTCGACTACATGACACTTCACCATTATTTGGGCCTAGAGGAAGGCATTGGGGAGTAATAAGTAGATGATGGGTTGCTAGAGTGACAGAAGCTTAAACCCTAGTTTATGCGTTGCTTCGTAAGGGGCTGATTTGGATCCATATGTTTCATGCTATGGTTAGGTTTACCTTAATACTTTTGTTGTATTTGTGGATGCTTGCAATAGAAGTTAATCATAAGTGGGATGCTTGTCCAAGTAAGGGCAGCACCCAAGCACCGGTCCACTCACATACGAAATTATCAAAGTACTGAACATGAATCATATGAACGTGATGAAAACTAGCTTGACGATATTCCCATGTGTCCTCGGGAGTGCTTTACATCTTATAAGAGTTTGTCTAGGCTTGTACTTTGCTACAAAAAGGATTGGGCCACCTTGCTGCACCTTATTTACTTTTGTTACTTGTTGCTCGTTAAAAATTATCTTATCACAAAACTATCTGTTACCACTTATTTCAGTACTTGCAGAGAATACCTTGCTGGAAACCGCTTATCATTTCCTTCTGCTCCTCGTTGGGTTCGATACTCTTACTTATCGAAAGGACTATGATAGATCCCGTATACTTGTGGGTCATCAAGACTCTTTTCTGGCGCCGTTGTCGGGGAGTGAAGCGCCTTTGGTAGGTGGAATTTGGTAAGGAAAAATTTATATAGTATGCTGAAATTTACTGTCACTTATTACCATGGAAGGTAATCCTCTAAGGGGCTTGTTCGGGGTATCTTCACCCCGACCAGTAGAGCAAAGAGTTGCTCCTCAACCTACTAAACCTACTGAAAATGAAAATGAAAATGAAAATGCTTGCTTTGAAGTTCCTTCGGGTATGATAGAAAAACTGCTAGCTAATCCTTTTCTAGGAGATGGTACAAAACATCCCGATGAACATTTGATATATGTGGATCAAGTTTGTGGATTATTTAAGCTTGCAGGTGTACCCGGAGATGTTGTTAAGAAGAAGGTCTTCCCATTATCTTTGAGGGGAGATGCATCGACATGGTATAGGCTATGTGATGATATGAGATCTTGGAATTACAAACGGTTGAAATTGGAATTTCATCAGAAGTTTTATCCTATGCATCTTGTTCATCGTGATCGCAATTATATATATATATAATTTTTGGCCTCGCGAAGGAGAAAGCATCGCTCAAGCTTGGGGGAGGCTTAAGTCAATGTTATATTCATGCCCCAATCATGAGCTCTCAAGAGAAATGATTATTCAAAATTTTTATGCTCGACTTTCTGGTAAAAATCGCACCATGCTTGATACTTCTTGTGCTGGCTCTTTTATGATGAAGACTATTGAATTCAAATGGGATTTATTGGAAAGAATTAAATGTAACTCTAAAGATTGGGACCTCGACAATGGTAAGGAGTCAGGTATGACACCTAGTTTTGATTGTGTTAAATCTTTTATGGATACCGACATTTTTCGTAAATTTAGCACTAAATATGGACTTGACTCTGAGATAGTAGCTTCTTTCTGTGAATCTTTTGCTACTTATGTTGATCTCCCCAAGGAGAAGTGGTTTAAATATCATCCTCCCATAGAAGTAAAAGTAACTGCACCTATTAAAGTTGAAGAAAAGACTATTACTTATAATGATCCTATTGTTCCTACTTCTTATGTTAAGAAACCACCTTTCCCTTTTAGGATAAAGGATCATGCTAAAGCTTCAACTATGGTTCGTAAAAGCAATATTAAAACATATACACCTCCTGAGCAAGTTAAAGTTGAACCTAATATTGCTATTGTTAAAGATCTCTTGTCTGATAATATAGATGGGCATGTTATTTATTTCTGTAATGAAACTGCTAGAATTGCTAAACCCCATGATAAAGATAAACCTAGACCTGTGGTAGGCATGCTTGTTATTTCTGTTAAAATAGGAGATCATTGTTATCATGGCTTATGTGATATGGGTGCTAGTGCTAGTGCAATACCCGATTCCTTATACAAAGAAGTCATGCATGATATTGCACCTGCTGAGATGGAAGATATTGATGTCACAATTAAACTTGCCAATAGAGATACTATTTCACCAATGGGAATTGTTAGAGTTGTTGATGTCTTGTGTGGGAAAACTAAATATCCTACTGATTTTCTTGTTCTTGGTTCCCCACAAGATAGCTTTTGTCCCATTATATTTGGTAGACCCTTCTTAAATACTGTTAATGCTACCATAGATTGCAAAAGGGATGTTGTTGCTATCAGTTTAGATGACATGACTCATGAATTTAATTTTTCTAAATTTAGTAGACAACACCGTGAAGAAGAATTACCTAGTAAGGATGATATTATTGGTCTTGCTTCTATTGTCGTACCTCCTAGTGATCCTTTAGAACAATACTTGCTAGACCATGAAAATGATATGTTTATGAATGAAAGAAGGGAATTAGATGAAGTATTCTTTAAACAGGAGCCTATGCTGAAAAATAGTTTACCTGTTGAAATCCTAGGGGATCCTCCTCCACAAGATAGCTTTTGTCCCATTATATTTGGTAGACCCTTCTTAAATACTGTTAATGCTACCATAGATTGCAAAAGGGATTTTGTTACTATCAGTTTAGATGACATGACTCACGAATTTAATTTTTCTAAATTTAGTAGACAACACCGTGAAGAAGAATTACCTAGTAAGGATGAAATTATTGGTCTTGCTTCGATTGCCGTACCTCCTAGTGATCCTTTAGAACAATACTTGTTAGACCATGAAAATGATATGTTTATGAATGAAAGAAGAGAATTAGATGAAGTATTCTTTAAACAGGACCCTATGCTGAAAAACAATTTACCTGTTGAAATCCTAGGGGATCCTCCTCCACCAAAGGGTGATCCCGTGTTTGAGCTTAAACCGTTACCTGATACTCTTAAATATGTTTATCTTGATGAGAAAAAGATATATCCTGTTATTATTAGTGCTAACCTTTCAGAACATGAAGAAGAGAGATTATTGAAAACTCTGAAGAAGCATCATGCTGCTATTGGGTATACTCTTGATGATCTTAAGGGCATTAGTCCCACTCTATGTCAACATAAAATTAATTTGGAAGAAGATGCTAAACCAGTTCGCGATCATCAACGCCAGCTGAATCCTAAAATGAAAGAAGTGGTAAGAAAGGAGATACTAAAGCTCCTTGAGGAAGGTATAATTTATCTCGTTGCTGATAGTTAGTGGGTAAGCCCTGTCCATTGTGTCCCTAAGAAAGGAGGTATTACTGTTGTTCCTAATGACAAAGATGAATTGATTCCTCAAAGAATTATTACAGGTTAGAGGATGGTAATTGATTTCCGAAAATTAAATAAGGCTACTAAAAAAGATCATTACCCCTTACCTTTTATCGATCAAATGCTAGAAAGATTATCTAAACACACACATTTTTGCTTTCTAGATGGTTATTCTGGTTTCTCTCAAATACCTGTGTCAGCTAAAGATCAATCAAAGACTACTTTTTTACATGCCCTTTTGGTACTTTTGCTTATAGACGTATGCCTTTTGGTTTATGTAATGCACCTGCTACCTTTCAAAGATGCATGATGGCTATATTCTCTGACTTCTGTGAAAAGATTTGTGAGGTTTTCATGGACGACTTTTCCGTCTATGGATCTTCTTTTGATGATTTCCTGAGCAACCTTGATCGAGTTTTGTAGAGATGTGAAGAAACTAATCTTGTCTTGAATTGGGAAAAGTGCCACTTTATGGTTAATGAAGGTATTGTCTTGGGGCATAAAGTTTCTGAAAGAGGTATTGAAGTTGATAAAGCCAAGGTTGATGCTATTGAAAAGATGTCATGTCCCAAGGACATCAAGGTATAAGAAGTTTCCCTTGTCATGCCGGTTTTTATAGGAGGTTCATTAAGGACTTCTCAAAAAATTCTCGGCCTCTAACTAATTTATTACAAAAAGAAATAACATTTGTCTTTGATGATGATTGTGTAGAAGCATTTTAAATACTTAAGAAAGCATTGATTTCTGCACCTATTGTTCAGCCACCCACTACAAAAAATACACTTCCGTGATGATACGTGTTTGTCACAGTACGTCGCTTTTTTTGTCATGCATGTACATCCATGACAACTTTATGATAGAATCAAGATAGTCATACCCGTGCTGTCGTAGAAGTGTTCCATGACATTATCAAAATTATCATCACGGAAGTGTCCACTTCCATGACAATAAATCGTGCGTCACAGAAGTGCTTTCGTCAAGGGTGACCGACACGTGGCATCCACCGTAATGGAACGCCGTTAAGCTATCGGGTCGGGTTTTGGATCCGATAACCCATTAACAGCCCCGACCAATGGGGATTTTCCACGTGTAAAATCATCATTGGCTAGAGGAAACACGTGTAGGCTCATCGTTGGGACATATGTCATCCACTACTGGACAGAAGGTGCCTATGATACGTCGACATGTGGCATGGCCCAACAGTGGCCCATTCCTGTGAAAAGGCCAGCCCATTTGACTTGGTCAAAAGCTGGCGGGCTGGCCCATGGAAAGCCTGTTAACGGCCTATTCGCATATAGCCCATTTACAGCCCGCTAACCCAAGGCCCGTTACGCCCTATCCGAATTAGGCCCAGTAGCGTCATCTGGGTCGTCCAATATGATTCCAACCCGTTTTCACTTCTGGCCCATGCATAGCCCATGACGTCTTTCGGCCCATATGAGGCCCTTTGTAACTCTTGGCCCATTAGCGGCCTATGCTGAAACTGGCCCGTAATGAACAGTGTATCACTTTACACCCATTAACGGCCTGTGGTGAAACTGGCTCGTAATGAACAGTGTATCACTTTATACCCATTAACGGCCCGTTATTCTGTTGGGCCGTCTCCAGCCCATGTTATCTTCCGGCCTTCTTAGAGCCCATTTATTCTTGGGCTCATCTCCAGCATTTGTTTACTTACGGCCCGTTACTATCATTTTCTGCTTGTGGGCCAAATTCAGCCCATGGTTACAGTCGGCCCATTTGTGGTCCGTTAATACGTTGGGCCGTTTTCATAGCGTCATCAAATACGGCCTATTAACGATGGCCCGTTATGGTCGGCCCATGAATGGACGATTCCAACTCTAGCCCGTTTACGGCCAGAATGCGGTCTGTTTGGCCCATGTTTGGCCAATCAATCATACGGCCCGTATAAGGCCCATTGATGATACGGCCCGTAGAAGGCCCATTGATGATACGGCCCATAGAAGGCCCATTATTTCTACGGCCAGTAGAAGGCCCACTATTTCTACGGCCCGTAGAAGGCCCACTATTTCTATGGCCCGTAGAAGGCCCACTGTTTCTACGGCCCGTAGGAGGCCCAGTGTCACTACAGTAAATATTAGCCCATGGTTATTATGGCCTATTTTTAAAAATAGGTTATTGCAGCCACTAGAAAACTGCAGAAAAAGAACTACACTGACTACAAGAAAACAAATAAACAAGACAACAAGGAAATAAATAATCAAGCAACTTACACTTGGCTATCACGGCTATTACACATATTACATCCACTGGGCATCAAAGTTCGCCACCAGTGCAAATATACGGAACACAACAGCATATAAACGCCGCAGCAAAACAAGTCCAGAACTGAAACCACTTTAGAAGATCTAAAGAAACAATATCCTGGGTACCCATAATGCTGGCAAGATGCTTAGCAAGCTTATTAAGTTTCTCTTGTTTGGCGCTTAAGTCCTCCAGCGCTTCCTGTTGCACCAGAAAGTATGCATCTGAATTCTGCAGGGACTTCCTCAGACCTTCGACTTCCTGTCGCATAACATCTGATCGATGTCTTTCAACTTGAAGTTGAGACTCAAGAAGTTGAACTGATTCAGGCAATGAGTTCGCAGAGATGGTGCCAGCAGTGGTAGCCAGTAAGTCGAACACTACATCAAGACAGGACTTTGGGGTTGTCTCAGTGTCTTCAATATAGTTTTTATCAGCTTTCTTGGAGACCAACATGGATGTCTCACTATCTTGAACCTTATCTGCATTACTTCCTTTACCATTGCATAACAGGTTACTCTTCTCAAATATTTTATCCGCGTTCTAAAAGAGAAACAAACAAACACATCTCAGGTTTACAATGTAGTATATGAAACTCATTTTGGTAAACCAGTTCAGTAGTAAGGTGGACAGGATAACAGCATGAAACAAACATATATCTATGTAGTATGGTCATTGTATGGTCTATATCATTCTAGTTTATGTTGCCAAATCAAGATAGATACAGTTTGAATCATATCTATTTAAGACAAAGCAGCATAGATAGAATATAAGTGTGGGAAACTACACAGCAATAACAACACTTGTAATGTGCATGGCATGAGAACATAACTGTTTATTCAATTGAAACTGAAATCAACATAGAGCAAGTTACAACAGCAAACAGCCAAACATGTTCAAGAAACAGGTTTAAAACATACCTGTTGCACCATTGGAGTTTCAATTGCATCCTTCAAATTTGAAATTAGTTGGTATCAGTAAATACAGTGATGCAAGAGCAAAGTAGTATGAACCATAGCTACGGAACCTGACCTGAGAACAATTCTTCTTCTACTTTAAGTGTTGACTTCGGGTTCGGAGTGGTGGTCCTCGTGATTTGGGCACTGCAGTTGCCTTACTAACTGCTCATGTTTGGGTGCTCTATGGTGGAGATGGTGCTGTGTCAACGGGAACTAGGTGTCTATCTGCTGGGGTTGGGGTTAGAAGGGGTGTAGCTGGTTCTCTGTCCAACTGGGTAGGGGTACAATGTGCATGAGTGTGGGTTATGTGTGGTGGGGCTGGTTCTTGGGCAAGTACAACCGTGGTTCTATCTGCATCAACAGGTAGCACGATCTTTTCTGAAGACCGTGTTTTTACTCCCACAGATACTGCCATCACTCCCTCCAATTGAAATGGCTGATAAACAAGAAAAGTAATTGAATGTACAGACATTGTAAGATAGACAGGTGCAATGGATAGTAGGGAAGAAAACAGGGCATGAAATAATTCACATTTATGTTGTCTAAGCAAACAGAATAGCAGGACATAATTTCACATGTATGATGGCTAATTAAACAGGATAGCATGACACAATTTCACATGTATGATGGCTAACTAAACAGGATAGAATGACATACTTCAAAATATGATGACTATGTAAACAGGATGGCATGATATAACTATACGATGTGTCTATTAAAGTGGTTGTCATGCCATAAATCACAAACATGCCGTCGATGGAAACATGATGGCATGATATAATTCACGGATATAATGACATAATTTAAATATGATGACTATGTAAACAAGATGAGATGATATAACTATATTATGTCTTTAGAAAATGGGTTGGCATGCCATAATTCAGATACATGCTGTCTATGTAAACATCATGGCATGACATAATTCAAATATATGATTTATATACTAAGGAAGTGAGCAGAGGGAAATCGCATATATGATGTGTCAACCAAGGAGATGGCATTCAATTATGATGTAAAAACTAAGCATTGCAATACAACATATGCATTATATGAGTAATATAACCCTGCCAAGTTTGAGCATACACCTCAGGGGGATAATAGGACTAGTGATCTGCCTCTGAATCCTCCTCTGAAGAGCTATCTGTAACCAGCAAGATATCTGCTTCAGCAGGTAGCATTGTCTGCTCTGAAGACCTTGTTTTCACTCCAGATTTCTCCATCACCAATTCAAATGGCTGATGCACAGGAAGAGTAGTTGAATATACAAACATTGTCGACAAAAGCAATGAGAAATACAAAAAACGGACGACATGATATAATTCACATATATGACGCTTGCCTAAACAGCATGGCATTGCATAATTCACATACATAATGCCTTGCAACAAGATAACATTGCATAATTCACATATATAATGTCTTGCAACAAGATGGCATTGCATAATTCACATATATGGTAATTAGACACTAAACAGGTGGCATTCACACAAAGCATGTCTAAACTAAGCAAATGACATAGCAATGCAAGATACCATACGCACAATATGAGCAACATAACCCTGCCAAGTTAGGGCATGCACCTCGAGGGGTGGGGGAATATGACTGGTCATCTGTCTCTGAATCCTCCTCTGAGGAGCTATAGGTAACTAGCAAGACATGCACTTCGTCAGATAGCATTGTCTGCTCTGAAGACCTTGTTTCCACTCCAGATTTTTCCATGACCGTGCCAAATGGCTGATGCATAGGAAGAGTAATTTAATGTACTAAAATTGTTGACAAATTTAACACGTAATAAAAAATGATGGCATGATATAATTCACATATAAGATGACTGGCTAACCAGGGTGGCATTGCAAAATTCACATATATGATGCCTGGCTACACAAGATGGCATTGCATGATTCACATATACGATAAAGAAACTAAACAAATGGCATTGACACAAAGCATGTCTAAACTAAGCACATGCCATCTTTAATATATACAGTAAGCAATGCAAGGCACCATATGCATGATATTACCAACATCAGCATGCCAAGTTAGAGCGAAGACCTCATGGGGTAAATAGGAGTGGTCTTCTCCTTCTGAATCCCCCTCATAACAGTTATCTTCCTCTTGATTACGATCCTAAATGGGTGGGGGGGGGGGCTGCCTTTGCGCCCACCATGGAACGACGTCTGCATGAAATTTTATTGCCACGCAAGGCTCGTCTCTTTTGCTCTACATGATCAGTTCCATTGTGTACAATAACTGGCATGCATAGGAATAAAACATAGTGAGATTATGTAAGGAGTGCATGCACAAATCCAGAGTGATGGTAGCAAACTGTGGATAGACCCAAAACCAATGATAGCAGGCAGATAATAGCTTTAGTTAAAACATACAGATAATGGCTCCTTTAATGTTTGTTTGCACCCAACATGAAACTCATAGTAGACACTGGAGATTAACCAGATAGTAGACAGATAGTACTGATTGCTGCCCCAATATGTACCCCACAACCATTTAAAAACTAAAGTTTCAGCATTAGTTTGGACCTAACTCGGAGTCTAATAGGTGAACACAACGATAATGTAACATGTCATCATATTAAGCGACGCATAACGTAATAAGACACGGAAGAGTGCGACCTCTCTTGCGGACCCGTGTAGTCCCCAAGGTCATCTGCTCAGTTGATGATGGTAATGCAGTTACCGTGCCTGCCGGCGGCGGGGAAGAAGATCTGAGGCGGCAAAAGACAGTCTGGAGAGCGGATCCCTGCTGTGGTGAACCCTTCCATCGTTGGAGTAGCTGAAATGGTGTGGAACACAGCGCCGCAGGAGCAGGACAAACCACACAAGGTTTTCTTTGACACATATCTGTAACAGAAGTAATTGAGTAAGGGCTTGTTTGAATTTGAGGATTCTAACAATGCAGGGATAGGAAATAGACAGGAATAGGATAGGAATGCACGTGCAAAACAGAGAATTTAAAAACATAGGATTTCTGCCAATCTGGGTGTTTGATTCACAACAATTGGAAGATCACAGGATGCAAAAAAGCATGGTGAGATTAAGTCAAACCACAAGAAAATGTACGGTTATAATGCTATTATGCTACTATCTCTTAGTCTTGTGCTTGATTAATAGGAATATGAAAAGGAGGAGAAGTGGAAATTAGAATTCCTACGGTTTTTCTTTCAAGGAGACACTAAAGGAACAAATCCTACAGTTTTCCTTTGCTCCATTCCTTTGCACCAAATTCATGAAAAGTAGTACCATAGGAAACTTTCCAATTCCGATGTTTTTCATTCACTTTTCCTTTCAAGCACTGGCGATTCTAGTAGGCAGGCTTGAGCAAGGAAAATCCTACACTAAAAAAATGTTTTTGTGCTACTTCTATTACTTTGGACCCGGGCCACTGTCATACTAGCTCAACTCCCAGGCCCATCGACAAAGGCACAGCTCAAACGCGCAGAGATAAATAATGATAGCGTTCAAGAGAGTCCATCACGGATAGCTAAGTTGCATGGTACCTCACTGCTTGTCATATATTAGGATAAAATAATCGTATTTCCCGTTACTACGAGTGCTCGGTGGACAATATATGTAACATGTATAGTAAAAAAGAGATGCAGCAGTGTACAACCTCTTTGGCGAAGCCATGTCGGTCTCAGCATGATTGGGTTAGCCGGTGAGGATGCTCTGGCTGACTTGGCTGTCGGAGGAGGGGAAGAAGATCTTAGGTGTCTGGAGATGGAGCCCGAGGTACTGCTCCGCTGTGATGGAGGGTTTCATTGTTGGAGCAGCTCCAGTGAGTTGTACGACGCCGAGGCTGAAGCAGGACAAGAGAGACAACGAACAACGTTAACCTGAGTGGAATTCTAATATCATCTCCAATACATGACGTAAAATACATAAACACAAAGTGCTAGATGTAAAATACATCAGCCGCTCATCTCTGAACTTAACTGTCGAAATTGAATTTAACTATCAAAACTGAACTTAACTGTCGAAACTGAACTTAACTGCCGAAACTGAATTTTGCTGTTGAAACTGAACGCACTAGCAAGGTGAGGCTACACGTCGGTCGACTGACTTTTTCATCTCTGGTCAGTCGATTTTGCAGACGTTGGATACGAAATCAAGGGCCTAAGGTTCATCTTCAACCTCCACCCCCTGAGCTGGCCAAACAGCAGCCCCCTGCCGCCCCGCCCGAAAACACTCCCCACCGCTGGTCTGCCGCTGCCCCGACCATCCCTCTAGCCCCCC
>NC_041392.1:203537131-203556226 GCF_002162155.2 Triticum dicoccoides
GATCCCCACGCCACCGCCCCGCCAATGCCCCGCCACCACCGGCGACCGCCGCCCCCATCCTGAACCCTAAGATAGATAGTGGGGTACCTCTCCGGCGAGCCCCCCTCCCCGCTGTGGCTGGTTCTTCCTTCACCCCGGCGGCATCAGAGTGAAGTGTAGCTAAATCGGAGCAGCATCGCAAGCAAGAGCAAGAGCGAGAGAAGAAGCGCGAGCAAGAGCAGACCAGGCAGGGGACCGAGAGCAAGAGAAGAGCAGCAGCGCGAGCGAGAGCTAAAGCAATAGCAGGTCCTACTAATGTGGACGTCGCCGCCGAGGGAGCGACGCCGTGGAGGAAGTGGCCGGCGACGCCGCCGTGGATGGAGCCGTGCCATGTCGGCTCAGGACCGAGCGCCGGTAGCACCGTGAGATCGAATCAAGAAGAAAATGCGGTGATTAGTGTACAAACTCTTTGGTGGCACCGTTTAGGCTGCAGCTTCATCCGAGGAAACGGTGATGATGATGCTCTTCCGGTGGTGCAGGTGAAGACGACGGTGTGGGAATGGAGGTGGCGTGAAAGACGAGGGGAACGTCGGGGCAGCTTCTTGGAGGTGGAGGACGGGGTGGCGGAACCGGCGGGACGATGATATCGACGACGGATCCTCATCCGGTACGGTGGATGAGGGACGTCGAGGTGTTGCTGTGGACGACGTCGTCGGGGAAGAGGCTCCGGCCGGGTGGCGGATGGAGCAGGGTGTGGGGTTTCGTCACAGGTTTTCGCGGCCTCGGTGTATGAATTGGTGGGCGGATGGGATGGCAGTGGGGAACCATGGCTTAGAGACGCGCTTGTTCGAAATGTGGGGTAAGTTACGAATGTACCCCCACTGATTTGAGGCGGTTCTTTCGGTTCAGGGGTACCACGGGCATTTCGCGTGTCGGGATTTCACAGGAGGTGGGAGTTTTTGCGCGCGTTGTAATTTCGGAATAGCAAGGCGTGGGTTGAGATGGTGGGAGTTGTCGGAGCACAACGAGACAAACAAATATCTTAAATATTTCGGGCTAACAAGGCGCGGGTTGAAGAGGCGGGAGTTTCCCAGCACGATAGACAGAGACGCTAGCTTGAATTTTCGGCATAACAAGGCGCGACTTGAAATTTCGGAAGAACAAGCTTAACGTAAACCCCAAAAAGACAATTTGCACCTCAACACGCACAACACACACACACAAACACCATTTAGACTAGAGTAAGGTAAACGTGCATTGCACGCATGAGATTTGGCAACCAAATTATGAATAAATACCACATTATAGCATGCAAGATTTGAGTCATATATGCATGATGTAGATGTTCGTTTAATACTTATAGTTCATTTCATTCAAAATCATCTAGTTTTTATAAGAAAGCTAATCTATTTTAAGATTCATGGAATTGTGCATCGTAAGACATAAAGTAAAAACAAATAATGGCAAATCATGTAGAAAAACATTTGGGCAATTCTGATACAGAAGATTCTAGAACAAATAAGAAGTGCTTGTGTTTTGATGTTTGTGCATTAAGGTTAATTTCAACCATGGAGTCTTCTAGATTATACATGTGGCGAAATCTGGTGGAATCTAGATGATATCCAACGGCCAGTAGTGCTCAAATTTGCCATCTTTGGACCATCGGATTCGCCTCATCCAACGACCATCTTTCAAAGTTAAAGTTACCCGCACACAATATAAAAAATATATATAATATAATATATATAGGGGTATAGATATAGATATGTGATGCAAAAGCCGCCCATCATCTCCAATTAGAATAGTGTGTCCATGCACGGATGCGACGTGGCCAAATGATGTCTGCCATCGGTATCTCAAATTCAAATCAGTCTGACCTTGTTCAATGTGTATGCATTACAACATGCTCGTTTCCAAACCACACCGCGCAGATCTCCGTTATATTCATGCATGCATGGGTTTCAAACATCAGGATCTCTTATTCAAATATTTGAATTCAACTTTACATTGATTGTGACCTCACCTATTCAGCTATTCTTTTACACCCACACAGTAGTCTTCTCTTTATAATTGTACCACTAACCTTCTCTCGTGCATGCATGCACACACACTACCAGTCGGCATTATCCATCACACGCATGCAATCTTTTTCTTCATGTCGATCTCCCATGAAGGCACACACCAACACACATCCCCTCTCCATCATATCAGGCATTCTTTATCTCTCACACGTGCATGCACAACAATCGATGTTCCTCTATGTATGTGTGTATATAGCTAGGTCTTTCATAGTTTTCCACACAAATCGATCAATCGATATATCCAGTGAGGTCTCACCCTCTTTCCCACGTCCACATCGATCAATCTATACCTGTATATATAGGATTAACATATATAGCTAATACACCCACATTAATTATGTATCCAACGTCCCCCTCTCATCATCCATGCCTTCTGCTTCATCTCTCAGACGCGTGCACAATGGCGAAGACAGGGGGCAGTAAGGGCCCTGCCCCCTCCCCCCTAACATCACTATATATCAAGGCTAATATGAATGTGATCATTAGACAATTGCTGCTAAAAATGGTTTAAGTTCATGAATTGACCCTCCTCGTAAAAGATTAGCAATGCTTGGCCCCCTAGCTCATTTATTTTTCATGGCTCCGCCACTACGCGCATCAGCGCACGTGTTCGCCCTCTCTCTCTAAATATCGATCTCGCACTTGTGCATTCCTTCATAGTCTCCCTCCACTCGGCCCCTCGCACCATCTTCTAGCCCCCCACCGGATTTTGCCACATGTACAATCTAGCAGACTCCATGGTTGAACTTAAGCATAATGCACAAACCTCAAAACAATAGTGGTTCTCTTTTGTTCTAGAATCTTCTGTATCATAACTGCCAAACTTTTTTCTAGTTGAATTGCCATTATTTGTTTTTACTTTATTCTTTACAACGCACAATTCCATGAATCATAAAATAGATTAAGGGCTTCTTTGATTCAAAGGATTCTCAAAGGAATTTTGGAGGATTCTAATCATTAGGAATTTTTCCTATCTTGGTTGTTTCATTCGTAGGATTGTAAACCATAGGAATTTTTCCATATGATTCATTTGCACTAGATTTCATAGGAAACATCCCATCCACTCAAACCTCTTTGAAAAAATTCTGCGTTTTTTCTATGCACAATCAAACACTCGTACAATCATGTAGGATTCAAGACGACATTCCACTATAATCCCATGTTTTTCCTATTCCCGCGTTCTTAGCTTTTTATAAAAATTAATTGATTTTGAATGAGATGAACTATAAGAATTAAACGAAGGGCTACATCAGGCATATATGACTCAGAGCTTACATGCTATAGTGTGGTATTTATTCATAATTTGGTTGCAAAATCTGATGCGTGCAATGCACGTGTACCTTACTAGTACTTCGAGTATGTGCAAAACACGTAAATTAGAATACCAATGGCATGCTACACAGTGTCTCTCTTACAGTTCATGAAGCCATGTGGCACATGGGTAGGCGTTGTCGCGACCTCCTTGCGTGGATTGATCACAGTGACGTGCTGCTGGTTCCAGAAGAATGTACTCGTCCTCCCTGAGCCATACTGGCGGTACATGCACGAAGGAAGATGTGCACGCACGCCATGCACACACTCATTCCTCGCACGCACACGCAGGTACACGGGCGGATGCAATTTTGTACCAAGATCCACCCCATGTGATAATTTGACGCGTGTAAAGTCGTTCACTTCATTGATGGTCAATTAATACAGCGCATGCAAATTGAGTGGACGTGAGGGCGGAAGAAAGACATTATTACTCCACTGCGCGCATGCGAGTAGTTAAATCGTGGGTTGCTAGTAGTACTTCCATTGGTCTCCTTCGTATTTTGTGCCAATTTTTGATAGTAACATAATATTTACACATTTGAGCAGTGTAGTTGTACTTGAAATTTATGTTCCACTAAACTCATCAGGAGCCGTTTCGGGCCTCTAAACCAAAACCATCAATTAATCTTTACCTTGTTCCCATCACATTCGAAAGCCTGCTCACACCTACTAGTAGTACGTACCAAACCTGAACGTGTTCCCACTATGCAGGTATTAGTACTAGTGCTAGTACTTAGGTTATAAAAAGGGGAACTACCTAACCAAAAATCACTCTACCTTTCCTCCTCATAAGTGCTTCTTCTTCGTCCATCGTTGTCATGGCCGGTGAGCAGAGCTCTAGGTCGAGAACTACTCGTAACAAGGGAGCGGCAACCAAGGCTGCAAAAAAAAGAGAGGGCTCGCCGCCACGAAGAGACCTCGAAAGATCTCTCACGGGCAGGCGATGGCTCCCAGGAGCGCCCTAGCCGCGGAGGCGAACATGCCGAGCCGGCGGAGCTGGAGTCGTTATCCCTCGACGGCATGCCCGATCAGCTCAATAAGCAGAAGGAGTTCATCCAAGGCTTGATGGAGTTGTTGAAGGAGAGCCTCGACGACATGCCCGCTGAGCTCAATCAGCAGGGGGAGTTGACCGCCGGCTTGGTGATGCTGCTGAAGAAGAGCATTGCCTCAAAGAAGAAGGCGACCATCGAAATCCTGCGACTTCAGGAGGACAATTCGAAGCTCTGCCACGAGATCGACCTATTGAAGGAGAAGAACGCCGGCTGGAAGAAGCTGCATGAGAATAGTAGTTCCTCGATGTAGATGCTGCAGGCCCTTGCCATGGAATAGAAGGAAGAGTTAGTGAAACTCCGCATCAAGCACCCGGCTGCTGTCAAGATACGTAATATGGCCGTGGAACAGATGATGAAGGCTCGCGTCGAGAAATGCCGCATCATGGACACAATGATGAAGATGGCGGAGGAGACGCGCAAGGAGATGGAGGTCGTGGAGGCGACGAAGAAGCATTTACGACTCGGCGGCAAATTAGATCTTTTGGGGTGATAATCTTCCTTCTTCTTTTGCTCCTGTGTTTCCTCTTTTGCTTCTGGTGTTTCGCCGCACGTGTCACGTTCTCTGCGAGGCATGAATAGAACAATGTTTTTTTTGAGGGAATGAATAGAACAATGCTAACAATGAGATGACTAGCAAATTAGATCATTTTATCGCCATATGGCACTGGGCTACCGTGTTTCGTGCTCCTCCGTTGCAGTACTACTCCAGTGGAAAACTTGAGTATACCGCACGGTTCTTTGCTCCTCCTCGATCAGGTCATCGGCGCATTTATACGAGTAGTCAAATCACAAGGCCCCACCTTCCAGCAGTAATGAGCTGTCAAATCACAAAGGCCCTCGCCTCTCGTGAAACCGACCAAGCTAGACTGCCCCGCCCTCTAGCCTTTTAAAAAATGTATACTTTTGTACAATAGTAGTATCGATGGATTGCGCCATGGAGCAAAACTTGAAATTAAAAAAAAGGTGGTACATATAGAGAGCGCTCGTCGCCAAATTATGCATATAGTACTATTAAAAAGGCTAGTCACAATAATGGTGTCCAGCACAACCCACCTCTCAAATAAAACTAAGAGGGTGCTTGGATACGTTTTAGTCCCATGACTAAAAGTAGTGGGACTAAAACATGCTAGCCTCACCCATGCTTGGATCCAAATACTAAAAAGGCTAAAATCAAGTTAATGAGCATTTATTATCCTCCAAACCCTCCAATCCAGAACTCTCCCATGTTAAAGGAGAGGAGTTAAATGAGTAGAGAGAGGACTAATCCACATTTTAGTAGGGGTACCCCTGACTAAAAAAATTTAGTCTCAAGACTAGTTTTAGCCCCTCTTTAGTCAGGGGTTCTTGGAACTTTAGCCTCTTAAAGATACTATTTTTAGTCAGACTAAAATAAGTCCCCTGGATCCAAGCACCCTCTAAGCATCCTGGAATTCTTTGACAAAACTAAGCACCCTGAAATTCTTTGACAACTAAACTGCTGGCTATAAGATGTTGGCCATATATATTGTACGTATATAATGTGAAGAAATGAGTGGTAGTACTATACCAACTAAAATATGAAATGTAAGAAATACTAGTATGTACGTACTGAAGAGTTAAAGTAACAAGAAGAAACATAACATAGTTCTGCTGGGCGCTCAGCACAACACACCCCTCAAATTAAATTAAGCACACCTAAAATTAAACTTTGCAACTATTCCGGTAGACACTGCATTAGAACCACTGAGGGAGTCATGGATTAGGGGGTCTCTCGACAGCCGGATTATATCCTTTGGCCGGATTGTTAGACTATGAAGGTACAAGATTGAAGACTTCGTCTCGTGTCCGGATAGGACTCTACTTGGCATGGAAGGCAAACTAGGCAATACGGATATGGATATCTCCTCCTTTGTAACCGACCTTGTGTAACCCTAACCCTCTCCGGTGTCTATATAAAGCGGAGGGTTTTAGTCCGTAGGACAACATACAATCATACCATAGGCTAGCTTCTAGGGTTTAGCCTCTCTGATCTCGTGGTAGATCTACTCTTGTACTTCCCATATCATCAATATTAATCAAGCAGGACGTAGGGTTTTACCTCCATTAAGAGGGCCCAAACCTGGGTAAAACATTGTGTCCCCTGCCTCTTGTTACCATCCGGTCTAGACGCACAGTTCGGCACCCCCTACCCGAGATCCGCCGGTTTTGACACCGACATTGGTGCTTTCATTGAGAGTTCCTCTGTGTCGTCACCTTTAGGCCCGATGGCTCCTCCGATCATCAACAACGATGCGGTCCAGGGTGAGACCTTTCTCCCCGGACAGATCTTTGTGTTCGGCGGCTTTGCACTGTGGGCTAATTCACTTGGCCATCTGGAGCAGATTGAAAGCTACGCCCCTGGCCATCAGGTTAGATTTGGAAGTTTGAACTACACGGCCGACATCCGCGGAGACATGATCTTCGACGGATTCGAGCCACAGCCGGGCGCGCTGCACTGTCACGATGGGTATGACCTAGCTCTGCCGCCGAACATTACCCCAGAGGATGCGCCCGCATCAGCTCCGACCCTTAGCTCGGAGCCAACTGCACCAATCGAGGACGGGTGGCTAGACACCACCTCAGCGGTTGCAGTCCCAATAGAGATCGAGCCAAACACCAGCCTAATCCTCTGCGAAGCCCGTGACTCCAAGGTGTCGGACTCTTTTCTGGACTCCGAACCGTCCGCGCCCCTGCCAATCGAATCCGATTGGGCGCCGATCATGGAATTCACCGCCGCAGATATCTTTCAGCACTCGCCCTTCGGCTACATTCTGAATTCACTAAAGTCTCTCTCTTTGTCAGGAGAGCCCTGGCCGGACTATGAACAACAGGATTGGGATGCGGACAACAAAGAAATTCGACGCCCACCCACCACCCACTTCGTAGCCACTGTCGATGATTTAACCGACATGCTCGACTTCGACTCCGAAGACATTAACGATATGGACGACGATGTAGGAGACGAACATGAACCATCGCCTATAGGGCACTGGAAAGCCACCTCGTCATATGACATATACATGGTGGATACACCCAAAGAAGGGAATGGCGACGAGATAACGGAGCATGACCCCTCCAAGAAGCAACCCAAGCGCCGACGTCAGCGGCGCCGCTCTAAATCCTGCCAAAGCAAAAGTGGTGATACCGGCATAGGAGATAATAACACTCCGGATAGTGCCGAAGACAACAACAATCCCCTCCAGCAAGATTTAGAGCAGGAGGATGGAGAAGCCTGCCCTCCTGAGAGAGCGGCGGACGGAGAGGAGGAGGATGACAATTACATGCCCCCCTCCAAAGACAAGGCAAGCCTCGGCAACGATGAATTCGATGTACCAGAGGATCCCGTCGAACAAGAGTGCTTCAAGCGCCGGCTTATGGCCATGGCAAATAGCCTGAATTAAAAGCAGTAGCAGCTTCAAGCTAATCAAGATCTGCTAGCTGACAGATGGACTGAAGTCCTCGCGACCGAGGAATATAAACTCGAGCGCCCCTCCAAGAATTACCCAAAGTGCAGGTTACTACCCCGACTGGAGGAAGAAGCGTATGATACGGCTGATCGGCCACCTCATGGCCGCGATAGAGAGGCATTCCAGCCAAAAACTCAGCCTCCACCCCGACGCCATTCAAATAAAATGGCATGGGGACATACGCCAGACCTGCGAGACATATTGGAGGACAAAGCAAAGAATGCAAGATCAATCTACGGATCACGAGGGCGCACAACTCTGCGAGACGATAAACGTCATGCCGGATAGAGTAAAAGCAAATCCGGTCGGGCCGAACACAGCGGGCAAGACCCATTCGAGCTGTGTCGCGATATAGCCCAATACAGAGGCGCCGCACACCCCTTATGCTTCACAGACGAAGTAATGGATCATCAATTCCCAGAAGGTTTCAAACCTGTAAATATTGAATCATACGACGGCACAACAGATCCCGCAGTATGGATCGAGGATTTCCTCCTCCACATCCACATGACCCGCGGTGATGACTTACACGCCATCAAATACCTCCCACTAAAGCTTAAAGGACCATCGCGGCATTGGCTTAACAGCTTGCCACCAGACTCCATTAGCTGTTGGGAAGATCTGGAAGCCGCATTCCTCGACAACTTTCAAGGCACTTATGTGCGACCACCAGACGCCGATGACTTGAGCCACATAATTCAGCAGCCAGAAGAGTCGGCCAGGCAATTCTGGACTCGGTTCCTTACAAATAAAAATCAAATCATCGACTGTCCGGATGCAGAGGCCTTAGCGGCTTTCAAACACAACATCCGAGACGATTGGCTAGCTCGGCACCTTGGTCAGGAAAAGCCGAAATCTATGGCAGCTCTCACGACGCTCATGACCCTCTTTTGTGCGGGAGAAGACAGCTGGCTGGCTCGCAGTAATAACATATCAAAGAACCATGGTACCTCCGATACCAAGGAGGGCAATAGCAGGTCACGTCGCAACAAACATAAGCGCCGCATTAGCAGCAAAAACACCGAGGATACGGCAGTCAATGCCGGATTCAAAGGCTCTAAACCCGGTCAGCGAAAAAAGCCATTCAAACAAAGTACACCGAGTCCGTCCAGCTTGGACCGTATACTCGATCGCTCGTGTCAAATACACGGCACCCCAGACAAGCCAGCCAATCACACCAACAGGGATTGTTGGGTGTTCAAGCAGGCCGGCAAGTTAAATGCCGAAAACAAGGACAAGGGGCCGCATAGTGATGACGAGGAGGAGCCCCGGCAGCCGCACACCAGAGGACAGAAGATGTTTCCCCCGCAAGTGCGGACGGTGAACATGATATACGCAACCCACATCCCCAAGAGGGACGGGAAGCGTGCACTCAGGGACGTATATGCGTTGGAGCCAGTCGCCCCAAAGTTCAACCCTTGGTCCTCCTGTCCGATCACCTTCGATCGCAGGGACCACCCCACTAGTATCCGTCATGGCGGATTCGCCGCACTGGTCGTAGACCCAATCATTGACGGATTTCACCTCACTCGAGTCCTTATGGATGGTGGCACCAGCCTGAACCTGCTTTATTAGGACACAGTGCGCAAAATGGGTATAGACCCCTCAAGGATCAAACCCACAAAAATGACCTTTAAAGGCGTCATTCCAGGTGTAGAGGCCCATTGCACAGGCTCAATTACACTGGAAGTGGTCTTCGGATCCCCGGATAACTTCCGAAGCGAAGAGTTAACCATCGATATAGTCCCGTTCCGCAGTGGTTATCACGCGCTGCTTGGGCAAACCGCATTTGCTAGATTCAATGCAGTACCGCATTATGCATACCTCAAGCTCAAGATGCCAGGACCTCACGGAGTTATTACAGTCAATGGAAACATAGAGCACTCTCTCCGAACAGAGGAGCACACCGCGGCCAACGCAGCAGAAGCGCAAAGCAGCCACTCAAGGCAATCAACCAGTTCGGCACTTCAAAGCCCGGACACCTTCAAGCGCGCTCGGAGCAATCGGCAAATAAACCGTCTGGCGTGATCTGAGCTCGCGTAGCAATACGATGGCCACCCCAATCCCAGCCCAATGGCGAAACTCGTGCCACGCGTACATAATTACGCATTAAAAATACCATGGGCACAAGTGGGGAGGGGGGCACAACTGCGGCACGCCCCAAGACGCGACTTAAACCGCACTAGGGGCTTCCTGTTTGGTTTTTTTTCAAGACCTTAATCTCTGGAAACACTGTCTGGCAGCACTATTGCCGAACATATGATGCAACAACCAAGGAGGCAGACAGCTATGTCATACCATGGAATTCCGAGGTGGATTACAGTAACGAGCGAAATATTCGATTTATATCATTCCTCAGCTTGCCCTTGGAAGGGACATAGTCCTACTCTTTTCTTATCACACTATCTGTATCACTCTGCTTTAACACAATTTTTTGAATAAACAATGCATGACATTACAACTATATATATATATATATATATATATATATATATATATATGTGTGTGTGTGTGTGTGTTCATTAATGACGCCTTGCAACCATACACTTTGGTACGGCCAATACACCAGGGGCTTACGTACCCCACAATACGGTGTGAAAAGTCCGAACACTTTCACAAGTGCGGCACCCCGAACTTATAGCATTATATGCATCAGCTCCGAATCATGTCTTTGGTCAAATGTTGGGTTTGCCCGGCTCCTAAGTTTTGGTACCTTACGTTCCACTCTATCGGCTAAGGTAGCGCTAGGAGAACTACTGCGATTGTGCCCCGGTTTTGCTGGGTTCAGCACCTCAGTAGAGAAAGCTAAAACTGACTGTCATGATAAGGCGAGAGACTGGTCGCTGTTCGGCGAGGTTTTCGAGTCCCTAAAGACTTATGCCGCTTAGAGCGAGGGGCCGGCCCTGTCCGGATTAAAGGCGTGTATCGCGCCCCAAATTCGGCCTTCCGAATACCAGGGGCTTCGCCGAAATTTAAAATTATAGAATTCTGTGGCTAAGTGAGAGTGATAAAGCATTATTAGTCTGGTTGCCGTGTTCGCTGTGCTGAGCACCTCCCTCGAAGGACCCAAACATGGGAACAAGAGTGCTTAGGTTTATCCCGAACACCCTAGCACTCGTGGCATGGGGGCAGAAGCCGAGGACTAGCCATCTCTCAGATTGGATAAACAGCCAACTAGAAGGTAATATTTTAAATTCAAACAAGCGTTGCATAGCGCATATGAAACAAGTTTTCATAAATACAGGATAAAACAAGCAAGTCTCACTCAAATATTACATATTTTGAACACTCGTCCGCTATGAGACGGGAACCCGGCAGAACACCCTCGTAGTACATCTCGGGGTGGCAGTGCTCCTTGCCCTCCGGCGGCCCCTCCTTGATCAGCTTCACGGCGTCTAGCTTGACCCACTGCAATTTCACACGGGCGAAAGCCCGACGTGCACCCTCAATGCAGACAGGTCGCTTGACGACCTCCAGCTTCGGGCAGGCATCCACAAGCCGCCTCACCAGGCCGAAGAAGCTGTTCGGAAGGGCGTCGCTAGGCCACAGCCGGACTACAAAGCCCTTCATGGCCTGATCGGCCGCCTTATGTAGCTCGACATCTGCTTCAGCTAGTCACTCATTGGCACCGGGTGTTCGGCCTCAGCATACTGAGACCAGAACATCTTCTCCATTGAGCTTCCATCCTCGGCCTGGTAAAATTGTGCGGCATCGGACATGCTGCGGGGCAAATCTGCGAATGCTCCTAGAGAGCTCCGGATTCGAGTAAGTAATCGGTAATTTACTTTTACATGCTTGATTTGCATATAGAAAGCCTTACCCGCCGCTATCTTCTTCATTGCGTCGATCTCCTGGAGGGCCCTTTGGGCTTCGGCCTTGGCACTTTTTGCGCTCTCGAGGGCTGCGGCAAGCTCAGACTCCCACGTCTTTGAGTCAAGCTCCAACGCCTCGTGCTTCACCACGAGAGCCTGGAGCTCTTGCTGCACCTCGCCCACCCGAGCCTCGTGCTTCTCTCGCTTGGTGCACTCCTTGGCCACGTTATCTTCGGCCTTGGTTAGCGCTTGCTTCAGGGTCGCCACCTCGGTCATGGCCCCTGGAGAATATACGATGATCCTGTCATTTTGCAATCGCGTCTTCTTTTATATATACATATCTATAGATAGGGTATTACTTACCCTTGTTCTCCTCGAGCTGCCTCTTGACAAGGCCGAGCTCTTTCCTAGACCCTTCGAGGTCCTGCTTCAGTACGGCGACCTCCGCAGTCAGTGCGGCGGACGCCAGCAGCGAAGCCTGCATATGCATATTGACATACTTATATTAGACTCCTGCGATATTATTTGATCCTCTGTTCGGCTTTTCTTTGTGAACACCGAACAAAGCATCAGGGGCTACTGTCTTTGCGGTAATATTTCTACTACATTTTAAAACACTTACCTCAAAGCCTGTTAGAAGGCTGGCACAGGCTTCAGTCAACCCGCTCTTGGCGGACTGAACCTTTTGGACCACCGCACTCATAATAGTACGGTGCTCCTCATTGATGGAAGCGCTGCAAAGCGCTTCCAGCAAATTGTCCGGTGCCTCTGGATGGACAAAGGTCACCGGCACAGGTTTCTCGCCCCTCTTAGAAGGAGGCCGCCTGCCCGAGCCCGGAACCACTGGAGGTTCCGGTGCGGTGTTTGGCTGAGGGCCAAACTCGGAGCTCTCAGGGGCCCCGTCCCCTCGGCTCCCGGAGTCCGGAAGGTCGCCTTGAGGTGCCTCCGGGACTGTCTCCCCTCGATCTGGTGCCTCTTGAGATAGCACCTCGGCGTCATTGGCAGGATGAGGGGAGGTGGCGGTCGGGACTGGATCGCTATCCATGTCCGACGAGCCCAGGGAGCCGTCCGATGATACATCGATACTGGCTCGTGGCGGCCTGCATAATTATGTTCGACGTTAGGGAAAGCAGTGCGACAAAGGAATGCTATGAGTTACTCTGGTATCTGAATACTTACGATCTCCCCAGGGGCTTGGCCCTGGGCAACCACTTGTCTTCGCCTTCATCGGCGGCGGTGGAACTGTCCGGAAGGAGAGTCCTTCCCTTCTTGGACCCTTCGCCCCCCCAAGTTGGGGCGGCCTTCCTTTTCTTATCCCCCCCAGCCGGAGGGGGAGCATCTTCTTCTTCTTCCTCGCCTTCGGGAGAGGAGTGCGCCACAGAGTCATCGGACGGACAGTCCGACGATGCCTGGCATCGGGAACTCTTTCGGGTTCCCTTGGCCTTCTTTGTCTTCTCCGGCACCGTATAAGGAGCCAGAGTCAGCATCTTCGCCAGAAGAGCGTCTGTTGGGCCTTCGGGCAAAGGAGCCGGACAGTCGATCTGTCCGGCCGTCTCCTGCCAGTCCTGTCAAAGGTACGGGAGTTTAGATCCCGCATGGAGTCAATCTATAAAAAATAAGTATCCTATGAAAGGTAAAGAAGCTTACCGCATTGGCTTGGCGCTTCACGCTGAATCCGCGATCCTCAGTAATGGGAGGGGGGACCTCGGCGCTTTTGAACAGCACCCTCCAGGCGTCTTCGTGAGTTGTGTCGAAGAGCCTGTTCAGAGTTCAGTGTTGCGCCAGGTCGAACTCCCACAAGTTGAACTCCCATTGTTGGCACGGGAGGATCCGGCGATGGAGCATGACCTGGACCACGTTGACGAGTTTGAGCTTCTTGTTCACCATGTTTTGAATACATGTTTGGAGTTCGGTCAGCTCTCCCGAACTACCCCAGGACAGGCCCTTCTCTTTCCAGGAGGTGAGCCACGTGGGGATGCCAGATCGGAACTCGGGGGTCGCTGCCCATGCAGGGTCGCGCGGCTCGGTGATCTAGAACCACCTCGATTGCCACCCCTTTATGGTTTCCACAAAGGAGCCCTCGAGCCATGTTACGTTGGGCATCTTGCCCACCATGGCGCCTCCGCACTCCGCCTGGTGGCCGCCCACAACCTTCGGCTTGACATTGAAGGTCTTCAACCATAAGCCGAAGTGGGGCTTGATGCGGAGGAAGGCCTCGCACACAATGATAAACGCCAAGATGTTGAGGATGAAGTTTGGGGCCAGATCGTGGAAATCCAGGCCGTAATAGAACATGAGCCCCCGGACAAATGGGTGTGGAGGAAATCCCAGTCCGTGGAGGAAACGGGTGAGGAACACTACCCTCTCATGGGGCCTGGGGGTGGGGATGAGCTGCCCCTCATCTGGGAGCCGGTGCGCGATGTCGTCGGGCAGGTATCCGGCTCTCCTCAGCTTCTTGATGTCTCCATCCGTGACGGAGGAGACCATCCACCTGCCTCCCGCTCCGGACATGGTTGGAGAAGGTTGAGGTGGGAAGTGTGGACTTGGGTGCTAGAGCTCGAGTGTGCGAAAACGGATGAGCAAAGGAGGAAGAAGGCGTGGATAGAAAGGTGAATCCTTATCCCTTTATATGGGCGGACGAAACTAAGCGTCCCCACTTGCCTCGTAAAACTCGCTTATCCCCCAAGCGCCGTAATCGATGGCGCAGTTGGGTTACCCACACCCGTATTAATGAGAATCCCGTAATAAGGGGACACGATCTCTGCTTTGACAAGACGTGTCGAAAAACTGCCTCGCGTTATGTGTGGGGCTAGTTAAAGGAAACGGTTCGAATAAACACCGGGCCATGACATAACGCCACACTGTCAAAACAAGTCAGCAAATTAGATTTGCGGAAATATTATTCTCTCTACGGAAGTATGTGGAACTTATGTTGCAGGGACGGACACTATCCTCGTATTCAAATTCTTCTGTGATGTATTCGGAGGAGGAACCCGCCTTGCAATGCCGAAGACAATACTTTGCAACTATTCCGGTAGACACTTCATTAGAACCACTGAGGGAGTCCTGGATTAGGGGGTCTCCGGACAGCCGGATTATATCCTTTGGCCGGACTGTTAGACTATGAAGGTACAAGATTGAAGACTTCGTCTCATGTCCAGATAGGACTCTACTTGGCGTTGAAGGCAAGCTAGGCAATACGGATATGGATATCTCCTCCTTTGTAACCGACCTTGTGTAACCCTAACCCTCTCCGGTGTCTATATAAACCGGAGGGTTTTAGTCCGTAGGACAACATACAATCATACCTAGTCTAGCTTCTAGCATTTAGCCTCTCTGATCTCGTGGTAGATCTACTCTTGTACTACCCATATCATCAATATTAATCAAGCAGGACGTAGGGTTTTACCTCCATTAAGAGGGCCCGAACCTAGGTAAAACATTGTGTCCCCTGCCTCCTGTTACCATCCGGCCTAGACGCACAGTTCGGGACCCCCTACTCGAGATCCGCCTGTTTTGACACGGACAACCACCATGAGCAACAACACTGCCACCTTACTCGGAGTCCTCGTCCACGTCCTCGACTTCGTCCTTGTCCCTGTTCCTCTTGGCCGATACTTATTTGCTTGAAACGCACACTTGGCTGTTGCTCTTCATCCAACCCTTGTAGATATTGAAGCAAAGGTAGCCATCCATTGCAGCGCAGTGGATGTGGTCTATATCTAGTACATTCCGCTGCCATGCATGACAATGAAACATGTAATGAGGTTTCTCCAATTTACCGTACGAAGGATGAACCATGGCTCCTGCCAGGGTCAGCATTGAGGGCTGATGAGAGGACACCAGCCGATTCTTCTGGAGGTCGAAGGTGTTGCCTACAACGAGGCCTATCCGATGTAGGACTTCTTTGTCGTTACCAAAGTCTACAGTAACAAATTTTACTAGGTTGCTCTCGAGCAAGTCCTTAAAATCCTGGCACTCAATGTCGGCATGGCATATGTGGTAGACCAAGCATAAGTCATGCACGCAAACCTGGATCACGGCGGGCTTCTTCCTCTCTTCGTCCTTTAGATCCTTCTCTCGTCCCAGGGCTGTGGTGTATTCAACATCTAGACCAACGACCCACTCATCATCTGAGTCTTCGAACATGCGTCAAGCGAGAAAGGCATCCTTTCACCGTCACGGAAGAACGGGTGTAGATGACGTCGAACTCATCACCAGTGATGGTTCTAACCTTGTACTCAACGCCGATCGTGGAGAATTGGGACACCATGGATTTGGGAGGAGGGTTAAGATTAGTGGAACTGCCGTAATGTGAATGGATGGGATGACTAGGAGCTAACCGCCGTAGTATTGAAGGATGTGCGGGGACGAGTAGGAGCGAACTGCCAGCGTGCGAACAGCAGGGTAGTGGCTTTCCATTCTCCCATGATACGGGCTTCCGAGAGCCCTTGGATCTGAGATCGAACGGTTGCATGGCGTGATTCTAGACCTATTGGTGAATATCCTATCCTGGAGGGTTATTCTGCAAATTTTTAGCAACTTAGCATGCGACCGTTTGATCTCAGATCTAAGGGCTGCCAGCAGCCCGTATCATGGTCGCGCCTACCACGACCGTCGCGTCGCTCGCGCCATCGCGCGCTTGGAGATTTAACACGGTGCGTTAGGCTATCTGATGTTGGCATGCCATACATAGTCATCACTTAGTCACTCATACTACAACAAGGTTGGCTATAAGTGTATTTTTTTACTCCTCTCTATCTCTTTCTTCGTACTCAAGGAAGAAATGGTGCTAAGCGCGTGTATTTATTGCATTTGCCAAGGAGTGACCTCTTCCAATGAAATGGTGTTGCTAAGTTTGCTTCATTTAATTAGCTATAGACTCAAAATTGTCTTTTCACCTAGGTACACGCGCTTAGCACCATTTCTTCCTTGGGTCAACAAACTAGTCTCTCTCTTCTTGATTAACTTGCCACATTAGACTTTATGCTTATGTGGCAAGATTAAGCACCTGTAGGAGCAAGTAAAGTAAGTACAATAGTGGAGGAAAGAGAGGCAAGGAAAAAGTGGAGACGTGGGCTCTCATGCAAGAGCCAGCCTCTACTACATGGTGGAGCATTGGGAGAGGCACCTGTATGGAGGTGGTCAGGAATCTGGGAGACTCACGTCGGTCCTAGCGCCGCAGTTAAAATGATAATGGCATGTCAAATCACGGGGCCCCACCTGTCCAGCAGTAACTCACTGTCAAATCACACAACCCTACGTTTGCAGCAGCCTACTCCCTCGTCTTCTCGCGTCTCTGTCGAACCGACTAGGCGGAACTGCACCGCCGCCTACCGCGCAGGAAAAGCCCCGCCCTCGAGTTTTAAATAGTATACAGTATACTAATTTTGTATCCATGGATTGCACCCGCGCCATGGAGCAAAGCATCTAGAAAACGAAGGAGAGACAGTGGTCTTGCAATAGAGAAGAGGGAGAGGCGAGACAGTGTTTTTGGAATGGAGATGATGGAGAGGATAGGAGGTGGTTTTGCAATGGAGAAGAGGGAGAGGAGCGTGCGGCAGCAATTTAGGATTGGATGAGAGGGCCGGCGCGCTCTGACTGGATCAAAATCAAAATCAATTTGGTGACATGCATTCACATTTTGCTTGTCAAATACAGTACGTGGTCAAACTTTGACCCAAAATACGCGAAACAACAAAAAATACTTCCAAGACCAGCGCCGCTCTTCCGCTCTTCTCCTCTTAAACCACCGCTGCTCCTCTCATGTTCCAATCTAAATGCAGCGCCGCTCCTCTCCTCTTCCATTTCAAAACCACCGCCCCTCCTCTCATGTTCCAGTCCAAAACCCGCGTCGCTCCTCTCCCGTTCTAATCCAAAACCAGTGTTGCTCCTCTCCTCTTCCATTCAAAAACCACCGCCGGCGAGTGAAGGTGCTATGTAGAAGTAGATCGATGGAGGAGTACAACCAATACGTGAGGATCGCAGATGGTGACCCTGTGAAGCTAGCTAGGATGTTGGAGATACAGTCTTGGTTTGACAACAAGGACCAACTAGCAGCGACGGCGACATCCATGGCCAAATATCTGCAACAGTGCGAAAAGGCGGTGATACTCCCAGAGGGAGTCGCGCCGGAGTACATAGAGCTGCTCCTCTGGGCCATGGAGCAAACAGATTCACCGAATCCGATCGTGAGGGAGCGGTGGTGGGAGTAATTATCCCAGATGGAGCATCCACCAGAGATTGAAAGATCGAGCATCTGCATGGTGCCGTTTGTGAGGGTGTCCTGCTAGAGCGAGCCGGTGGAGTCTTCATCGACCGAACCCAACTGCAAGAGGAGAAAAGCAGTTGGCCCGACAACGCTTCCCCGCCATCGTCTCCCTCGCCGTTCACATCGTCTCACGGGGCGGCTGTCTGCCGCCGAGGAATAGGAGGGGGCTGCCCCCAGCCCAATAGTCGGGCGGGTTGTGAATTGTCAGGAGGAGCTTATGGTTGTCAGTATTTGCAGGTTGTGAATTGTGTTTTGTGTTGTGTATTTTGAGAGTACTTTCAGATATGAATGTCTTTTGAATTTTAGATTTGCAGTATTGAGCATATGAAGTATTTTATGTATTCTAGATATCTATTTTTAGCACTTAAGAAAATGTAGTTTCATTAGAGTATAAAAGTGCAGACAATGTGATTCTCAGAGAAGAAACTGCAAGTTTCAGTTTCAGATAAGAAACTGCAAGTTCAGTTTCAGATAAGAAACTGCAACTTTCAGAGGTAGAGCATTTATATTAACACGGCCTTTTCAAACAGGGTTAACATCATGTTGGAAGTTTTATTCATGGTCGAAAATGGAACTACCAGCCAGTTAACATCATGCTGATCAACATTCATGCATAGCACATCTTCATATGATGCACAGTCAAAATGCCCACAAAATGTCGAGTGTGCGAAACACAGAGAAAACGAGGGATGAAGTTTTGGCAAGTGTTGGACGTGGTTTTGGGCTGCCCCGTCTAGGCTTTCATTTTTAACATGCGCAGCCCACGTCCTCGGATGGGAGGTCCATAGGCCTGTTTGTATTTTCTTAGGGCCGTCATGTATTGACCGGCCTATGGATCTCCCATCCGAGGTTTTATTTTTGGCAGCCCAATTTATGCATTTTTTGAAGAAAACGTAGAGGTCTGTCCTATTTTTATATAAGAATAGGAACGCCAGGTCCAACTTATGTTTCCCTTCTAACTATATTGTATATATTTAAAGTATTTTATATGTTGACTGTTTAGTTCACATAATTGGCAAATAGATGACCGCTCTCGCGATCCCCTTTGCCCCCGCCACCACCTCCACCCTCGCCGCCACCCCCGCCACTACCCCCACCCTC
>NC_041392.1:203556357-203597073 GCF_002162155.2 Triticum dicoccoides
CCATAGATCTCGCCGCCACCCCCCGCTTCCTGACTCCGGGCGAGCCTGCCCCCCTCAGCAAGTCTGCTCGCGCGCCCCATGGAGTCGCCGGCCATATCCATGGGGGAATGGCTGGA
This sequence comes from Triticum dicoccoides, assembly GCF_002162155.2. Lineage (NCBI taxonomy): Eukaryota > Viridiplantae > Streptophyta > Magnoliopsida > Poales > Poaceae > Triticum > Triticum dicoccoides. Next base: position 203,556,474 of record NC_041392.1, read on the forward strand.
AGACAGGGAGATGTACAAGATGCATCTCCCACATGTCTACAAAAGCCTTCCCGCGGATGCTCAAGCCGCTCGACTCCGTCGCGCCGGCGATGCCGCGGGAGACTCGAGGGAGGAGATGGAGGGAGCGGGCGATGCGGATCCGTGACAACACTCTCTCCTGGACCCAGTGCATGCGCGAATGGAGGGAAGCAGAGGAGGAAGCTGCGAGGGAGGAAGCCAAGGAGGGACCGAATCCGTTCTCTCACTCGTGCATGTATGTTCGGATGTGCAAGGATCATGTGGATTGGGAGCTGCTGAATCTAGCCCTGCGGATCTACTTCGAAGGAGATTTCTCAGAGAAGCACAGGATGCCCCACCCCAGTGAGCCGCCGATTGCGTTCGTTCGATGGGCGAAAGGAGAAGTGAATTCGGGAGATCCACGCCGTGCTGCGAGATGGGAATGCTTGACTGGACTCCTGCCCACCAGCACGCCACCAGAGCCGGAGCAGGTGGATCCCCTACCTTACCTCTCCCCCAAACCTATAGAAGATTGAAATTAGGCTTGCAATCTGCTTCAATTGAGCTGTCTGGTGGTTATTTCTGCTTCCTGAGAGACAACATCTGGCTGGAGGATGAGAACGAACCACGAACTCCGATGAATTTCCCCTATCACAATGGGGGGAGCGCCGGTTGGGCAGTGGTACGGCCCACCTCCGCCCCAAATGGGGGCACAATCTGGGCAGGCTCCTGTAATTGCCCAAGATCAATCTGCTGGTGGTTCTGACTCTCAGATTAGTGGGAAATCTCAAGGCAAGAATCAGCAAAAGAAGAGATAGGACATCCAGAAAACTGCTCCTGCCCCTGCTTCGGGCCTTATGGCATACTCTGAGGTGATCTACTACAACTGTGGGAAATCAGGGCATCATTTGGATAAATGTGTCAAGCCCAAGAGTTGTTTTATCTGTAAAATGGTTACCCATAAAGTTGAGAATTGCCATGTCAGAAGGAAAACCCATAGTTCTGCTAGATATGTTGGAAGTGCTGCTCCAGGATTATGTCCACCATTGACAGAATTTTCTGTGACACAGAATTAGATAGTTTTCCCCTTTCTTGTTGTAGAGCTCTGCCCAGATGTGGTAGTGACCACACTCCTTTGCTCTGGGACTCTGGTCTTAACCAAACTCCAAAGAGCAATAGTTTTGAATTTGAAAAGTGGTGGTTGCTTAGAGAAGATTTTACTGAGCTAGTCAGGAAAATCTGGAATGAGCCTACTGGGAGCAGCTGCCCCCTAGAAAATTGGCGGATCAAAATCAGGAGATTTAGAAGATCTACCAAATGGTGGAACTCCAATGAGGAAGCTAATATTAGAAGATACAAAAGGCTTCTCCTCCTCGAGTTTGATTCTCTAGATATTAAGGCAGAAACCAATGACCTCTCTGAGGCTGAGACTAATAGATTAAACTTTGTCCATGGAGAGCTCAAGAAAATTTGGCTTCAAGAAGAAATCAAAGCCAAACAAAGGTCTAGAGATAGGAACATTAAGGAGGGTGATAGAAATACTGCGTACTGCCATGCAGTAGCTAACCAGAGGAGGAGGAAAACCCTCATTCACTCCCTTGATGGCCCTAATGGCCCTGTTATTGAGGTAGATGAGATGCTGAAAGTGGCTAGTGACTTCTACAAAGACTTGTTTAAGAAAGAAAACCCTTCTAGGTTCTCTCTACAAAACAATTTTTTCTCTGCTTCTGAAAAAGTCTCTCCTGCTGAAAATGAGCTGCTAGAAGCCCCTTTTTCAGAGACAGAGGTGAAGGAATCCATTTTTAGCTCTTATCCTGATGGAGCTCCTGGTCCTGATGGGATTCCCTTCTTGTTTTACCAGCATTTTTTGGACTTGGTGAAAAATGATCTCTTAGATCTTTTCCAAGCCTTTCATAGAGGAGAGTTGGATCCAGCAACTTACTCATGGGGGGTCTGTTGGGGTCAAGTTAAATAATTATGAAAGTGATTTTTTTCCTTGCTGGTAAAGGCCTTAGGCAAGGTGACCCCATCTCCCGCTTTTTTTAATTTAGTAGTGGACATTCTTACTAAAATGCTGAGCAAAGCTGCTGATCATAGTCTGATTGCAGGGCTCTGTCCTGAGGTTTGCCCTAATGGCATCATCTGCCTTCAATATGCAAATGATACCATCCTTTTCTTAGACAATGACTCCACACATGCTAGCAATCTGAAAACTGTTCTAACCTGGTTTGAACAAGTCTCAGGCATGAGAATCAACTACTCTAAAAGTGAACTCATCCCTATCAACATGGATGATCAGGAGTTAGCTGACTTCCTCTCTATTCTAGTCTGTAATAAAGGTAACTTCCCCATTAAGTACCCAGGTATTCCTCTCCACTATGATAAACTGAGGAGAGAGGATATCCAACCCCTTCTGGATAAAATCATTAAAAGGATTGCTGGGAGGAGGGGCAAACTTCTCTCTTACAGAGGTAGATTGATCCTCATACAAGCTTGTTTGGCTAGCATAGAGAGGAAGTCAGCTAACTCCCGATCCTCTTATAGAGGTAGATTGATCCTCATACAAGCTTGTCTGGAAATTGAGAGTTCCCCCTAAAATTCATGTATTTCTCTGGCTTCTCTCCAAAAACAAATTGATGACTAGGGATAACCTTAGGAAGAGACACATCATCAAACCCCTTGATTGTGTTTACTGCTTGGAACAAGAGTCTTGTTCTCACCTATTTTTTGAATGTATAGTTGCTAAACATCTCTGGGCCCACATTGAGGAATATTTCTCTAGTCAGATTGGCTCATCCTTCGAATCTGTCGCCAAATTCTGGATTGCTACCAAAAAGTGCTCAGTTTTAAACACTGTTAGCTCAGCTGTCCTTTGGTGCCTCTGGAAATATAGAAATGCTATGATTTTCAGTAACACCTCCTGGATTTCCATTCCGCGGGTCTTGAGGTTGATTAGGAACATGGTGAGGAACTGGGCGATTCTCTCCTTGTCAGGACCCCGATTCCAAGTCACATCGATCTAGCCGGTAACACCTCATATCACTTTGCAGCCTCACGCACGGTATCCCACGGGTGTCACCTTACCATGGCCCGGGACCGTTTGTGCCTTTTGGCTCACGTATATGATAGTGTCGCTAGCATCCATATGATAGAGAACCCGGGCCGACATGGCTAGTCGTGAACCCAAAGCGGCACAGACCTATGGAGACAGGCATACATGAATCACATCGAACATGTCGGTCATCAGCGAGTGATTCCGGGCTGTAGCACTGGGCTAACAGGACTCCGGTGAACCGGGCTGTAGCAGGCTAGGTAGGACTCCGGATATCACCGCGTGACATTTCCCCGAAGGGACAGACATAGGAACAAAGTGAAACACATGCCGGCCAGTCAAGTGTCCTGAACAGTAGTGCTGGGCTAGCAGGACTCCGGTGAACCGGGCTGTAGCAGCCTACTATGGCTCGAGGAACACTAGACTACATTTCCCCATAAGAAAGGCTGCCAAGGATAAACAACTAGATTGTTGGATCCCACTCATACCAAGCATTTCAATCATACACACAATATGCCCGATATGAGTACATACAACATGGCATCACAACAAAACTCTACAACTCAAGTACTTTATTTAAAGGCTCCAGGGAGCCATACATAACATGTTCATACAGATAGGGGTCACATGACCCGACACTCAAGTCATACAAACATACAAGCACATGCGGAAGCAACTAGTGTGAGTACAGACTCTAGAAAGAAAGAAGGCTTCTCGAAGCCTATCTATCTACATAGGGCCCTCCATGGCCAGGATCACCACCTGGGTGGCTAGTCACTCGTCGATGTCAAGGTCTACGTAGAACCCATCGGAGGGGGCGGTGTTGTTGTCTGAAAACAGTAATTAAGCAAACATGAGTACAAAGGTACTCAGCAAGTCTTACATCAGAACCTACTGAACATGCTTATTCTCAAGAAGGTGGTGGGGTTAATGCAGCAAGCCAGCTTTGACTCTTGGCTAAGCTATCCTACGGAACTCCACCAGTAAAATAGTTTTCGCACACGAGTCCACTACTCACCAACATAATACTCCATCGGGGATCCTCCCTCGTCATCCTACGAGAGGGCCATCCTCGGTACTCACACTTATCCTGAGTCTTTTAGTAGTATCCATTAACTTGTCTATGAACTGTATAGGCAACCAAGTAGTCCTTTACCGCGGACACGGCTATTCGAATAGTTTTATACCCTGCAGGGGTGTACTTCTTCATACACGCTTTCACCACTTACCGCCGTTTACACGACATGTACTCGGCAACCTTCAAGCGGAAGCCCAGCGAGGGTGTCGACCACGGCCTACCTAACACTTAAATCTCTAGTCCAAGTTTATCGCCTATCTAGGTTCCATCCGCAGGGAGTCCGACCGAGGTTTCCACATACGGCCCCAAACAATGTGAACAGGATCCCGAGACGCCAAACGGGCGCCCAGAGTACTCGGCCACGGTGTATCTACCGCAACATAGCCCACCCCTAGGGTCAGCGCTACGCACGGCCGCCAACACATAACCTACAAACACCAGAAACTATTTGCAACTCCTGGACAGAGTACTAGGGTGATTAAGAAGCCGAGAGGGTCCATTGGTTTCGGGCCCAATGTACGGTAGTAACTGCATCTTAAATCACACATACAGATCTCAGTTCTTAGGGACGGCCTCAATGAAACAACCCACCATGTACTCCTACATGGCCTCTCATCGATACCTTTACCAAAACATGTTCAACACATCCCTCACATTACGGACATAAGCATTTCACTCTAGCCCATCACCCAGATGAACCAGACCTGACACAACTCTAAGCATAGCAGGCATAGCAAGGTAGGAATCACATACATGGCTCAATCAACTCCTACACATGCTAGTGGGTTTCATCTAGTTACTGTGGCAATGACAGGTCATGCAGAGGATAAGGGTTCAACTACCGTAGCACACAACAGATTGAAACGCGTTGTCTTAATGCAGTAAACAAGAGCAGAAGCGAGAACATGGGTTGTATCGGAATGATCAATGGTTGCTTGCCTGATGGAGTGGTAGTGGGATACTGCCCTTCAGTTGGATACTCGTGAATATCCTCGGAGGCAGAACCTACCACGAAGAACACATCGGAACACAATCAACACATGACAATATGCAAAAATATGATGCATGCTATGATATGGCAATATGAATGTGTCTTGGCCTAATGCAAGCTATAACAGAAAGGATTGAACTTATTTGTATCAAAGATTCAATTATTAGCTTATTAAACATGGCTTTAATGGTGCATTTCCTTATTCTGCTTAAACAGCAAGGTAAACTTGTTTTGTCATGCATGAAACCATTACAGATGGATAGATTGAATTTTTCTGATCATTTTTCATATATAAATCTTTGCATTTGGAGCTATGGTTGATTTTCTATGATTTTTAGAAGTTTTGACTATTTTCTGGAATTTCCTGTATAAGAATAAATCCAGTAATTTAATTACTGCGTCAGCATTACGTCAGGGTGACGTCAGTGGTCAATGGGGACGTCCAGGTCGAACCTGACTGGTGGGTCCTGCGTGTCAGTAGTTAATTAAGCTAATTATCTTTAGTTAAAACTAATCTGATTTAGCTAACAGAGGGGGCCCACTTGTCATTGACTCAGGGGAGTCAAACTGGGGTCAAAGCCCTGGTCAGCGGGGCTAATCCCGCCGGCGTTCAGTCACCGGCGAGGCCTGAGACGGTGGCGCGGCTCGGAAAACGCCCACAGGGCACGGGAGAGGCGGTTCTTGGGCTCGTTGGAGAGCTCTTGCAGTCGCGCATCTAGTGGTGGTGGAGGCCGGGCCTATGGTGGCTGGAGACAACGACGGCGAGCTCCAAGGCGGCGGCCAGAGTTCGGCCATGTGCGGGGTTTGGGCTGCAGCGTGCAAACACGGAAACTGAGGCGCTAGCGAGGCACTACACGATGCGGCAAGCACGTTGCATAGCACGGGATGACCAAATGGTCGCCGGAGCGACGCCGGCGACGAGCTCGAGTGGAGATGAGCTTGGGCCATGGTGGAACTATGGCCTAGAGGGTGCAAATGCGTGGGAAAGAAGAGGGGGAAGGCGGCGGAGCTCACAGGGAGGTCGATGAGCAGCTCAGTGGGCTCGGGGACGACCGGAGCAAGGCGAATCGATGAACGGCGTCCGGAGGGTACTGAGGTTGAAGACGGCGCGATAGCGGCGTTGCAGGCCCTCCGGCGAAGTGTGGCTCGGTGGGGAGGGCGAGGGCGTCGTGGCGGAGCGATTTGGCTTGTCGGAGGGGCGAGGGGGTGGCTCTGGCATCGTCTACAGTGAACGGCGGCGAGGAACGCGCTCGGGCATCGCGGGAGAGAGTGAGGGAGACGAGGGGGAGAGTGAGCGAGGATGAGAGGGGGATGTGGGGGTCGTGTGGCATCCCTGGACGTCTCCAGGACGTCGACAGAAGCAGGAGGTGGCCGGCGTGTGGCCGCGGGCGCCGGCCACGCGCTCCGCGTCCTTCTGGCGCGAGGAGGACGACGACTGGCAGGGCCAGTCGGCTGGGCCGAGCCAGGTGGGCTGGGCCAGCACAGGTAAGGCCCAGGTAGCTTCCCTCTCTCTCTCTCTTTTTATTTGTTTCTGTTTTTCTATTTAACTGCTACTGTTGGGCTTTAATTAAAATACTAAAACGTTTCCAAAAATCCTGAAAATAATTGTGGGCTCTGTTTAGATTATTTCCAACAGCAAACATTTATTTCCAGAATTATTTGGGCATTTAAATTATTTTATAGCATTTAAATGCCCAAATTCAAATACTTATGATTTAATTCAATGACCTTCTGTTGACCTAGAAAAATGTGCACCAATTTTGTTAGAGGTTTTAACCCAAGACAAAGAGGGTGAACTTTTTAGAAGGGCATTTCAGATTCATTGAAAATAATTTTAGTAAACCCTAGTTGTTTCCAGGGGGGTGTTGGGGGTTTCTGCCTTCCCCATTTCAAATTTAAGAGAAATTTAAACATGATGCACACTCTAATGCTTGAACTAGCTAGGGTATGACATTCCTCCGGATCAGACAAGGACAAGTTGATGAGGTTCGTGGAAACCCTAACAAGATCCCTCCAGAAACTATTGGCGATCACTTGTGGCTGAACAAGGCTCGACCTGCTCTGGGGCTGGACCCGTGGGCTCGTCTCAAGATCTCTGATGAAGATGATGGACACCTAGCGCCGAAAAAGAGGGACATCCACCATGCTACGCCTTCCAGCTCGGTGTCTCCACTTGCTTACTGGTCGCCGCATGCTGACACGGCCCCTCGGCTGAAGACCATGAAGGCTTCGATGGACCCTCCTTGTGTCATTTGAGTGCTCTATCCGCTCTGCCTTTGGCACCGCTCGGGTGATTTGTGTTATTCAGAGAACTTGTTCATCCACCACCCTAGTTTGTAGCTTTTCTACCTTTGCTTTCGAACTGCTCTTTGAGCTGCTGTATCAGAATATGTTGTGGTTTCCTTCTCAGCAATAGAACCGGGGAGATGCTCCCTGTTTTTCTAAAAAAAATTATTTTATATTTTATTATATAAATCTTGGTAATATTGTAAATTTAAGGACGAATGTAATAATATCACTTATTATTTAAATATATTTATAACAAAATGCTCAGCCCCTTTTTATTTTTTGATAACATTGCTGGCCCAACCCAACATTATAATTAGAATTAGCCCAGCAAAATCGTGTATTTCGAGAAAGTGCAAATGGGCTGTAATTTTTTAGGAAATAAAATAAACGGGCCGCATGGACGCTACATTATTTGTTCACCCAGCCTAGCTAATGGCTGTAATTCAAAAAAAGATCAAATTGACTGTAAATTCTACCGCGCAAAAAAAAAGACTGTAAATTCTGAAAAATGGGTTGAATATGTGCCACATTTTTGGAGGCTGAAATGTGGGCCAATAGGTCGAAGCCAATGCAAGTCGTTGTCAATTTAGTCAACAAATGATGCTGACATGTTAGCCATTGGATTTACATCCAACGACCGGCATCCATCTTCAATCTCTCGTCTTCTTCCTCCATCACCGCCGGGACCACCTCCCGCCTCCTGCTGCTAGAAGCTCTGCTTAGCACGCTTCGCTATGAAGCGCTACTCCACCGTTGGCCAGGCCATCCCTCCACCCCTCCACACCTCCTGTTCTTCTCCACCGACTGCCGAACCACACCGCACTAGAACCAGTTAACCCTCGTACACCTCTCTGTCTGCGACTCTACTCCCGCGTCTTCCCATCTCCGGCTCGTTGCTGTCCGAGGCCTCACCGTCGTCCACCACCTTGGATGCGCTCGGCGCGGCGTGGTCAACGAACGACACCATCGGAAGTGGACTGTGCATGGAGAGGCTGACAGCTGGGTCCACGGCCGCACACAAGGAAATGCCTCCTTATTACATGCAAAATAATGATTCCTCCACCTGACATCTGGGACCCACCGGAAGGGCCTCTGCATTTCGTGAAATAAAGTGCTCCCCGCTGACATGTCGGACCCACCAGCTATCTTCGCACGCAAGGAAGTGCCTCCTTATTACGCACAAAAACATGAATATTCCACCTGCCAGCTGGAACCCAGCATAGTGGGAGGCTGACTTGGGGGCCTACCAAGTTGACGGGGACGGAGGGCTTTGTCAACTTAGTCAATATGAACGATTCTAGCTCCTGTTACCGTATGATATTCATCCAACGGCCATAGTGCTTCTTCAACCTCTGGTCTTCTTGCTCCAGCCGCCCAAACCAGCGCCGGTCATGCCGCGTGCTCCTACCTCCCGTGGCCGGCTGTGATGCCGCGGAGGCCTCACTGCCCCCTACTACTCCCACCGCCAGGCCATCCCTCTACTCACCCACACCCCCTGTTATTCTACGGCGACAGCAGCCTCACACCGCAGCTGAACCAGTGAACCCTCATACTCCTCTTCGCATGGGCATCCATTGTTGCGTCTTCCCCGGCTCCGAGTCGTGCCCTTCCTAGTCCTCGCCGTCGTCCACCGCCCTGGTGCTCTCGGTGCGGCGTGGTCAACGTGGTCAACGACCGACTTCCATCGAAAGAGTACTGTACATGGAGAGGCTGATAGCTGGGTCCACGGCAGCCGCAACGAAGTGCCTCCTTATTACGCGGAAAGTAATTATTCCTCCACCTGACAGCGGGGACCCACCGGACGGGCCACCAGTATTTTGCGAAAAAAATCATTTCCCCCTGACTGCTGGGACCCACCGGACGGGCCACCGTATTTCGCGAAAAAACATTCCCCCCGCTGTCAGCTCGGACCCACCGGAAGTGCCTCCTTATTACGCACAAAAAAATGAATACTCCCCCGGCTAGCTGGGCCCACCTTGCTGGGAGGCTGAATTGTGGGCCTACTAAGTTGACGGGGACAAAGGGCTTTGTCAACTTAGTCAATATGAACGATTCTAGCTCCAGTGACCGTACGATGTCCATCCAACGGCCGTAGTGCTTCTTCAACCTCTGGTCTTCTTGCTCCAGCCGCCCAAAGTAGCGACGGTCATGCCGCATGCTCCTACCTCCCGTGGCCGGCTGTGCTGCCGCAGAGGCCTCACCGCCCCCTACTATTCCCAGCGTTGGCCAGGCCCTTTGGCGACGGCAGCCTCACACCGCAGCCAAACCAGTGAACCCTCATAGTCCTCTCCACGCGGGCTTCCACTTCCGCGTCATCCCCTTCCTAGGCCTCGCCGTCGTCCCCCGCCGTGGTGCTCTCCGTGCGGCGTGGTCAACGTGGTCAAGGAACGACTTCCATCGGAAGAGTACTGTACGTGGAGAGGCTGACAGCTGGGTCCACGGCCACAACCCAGTTTTTTTGTGATTTGTCAAGTAAGTTGCTTTGTCAGGCCTGTTGGCCTGCAAATCTTTCCAGACAAGGAGAGCTTTCATTCGGCTGGCCGAGAAAATGGCCCATCAGTAATGAGCAATGGGTTGTACATTTTTAAAACACATCAAACCGGCAATTAGTTTCAAATATCTTTTCTTTTCATTTCAAGATTTTAAATTACATGAATTTTAATGCATGGAGAATTTGTTGGATTTTATATTGATATACATTTATTTTTAAAATCAGTTTGAATGTGAGTCGAAATTTCGGGATTAAAAACAGTTCGGACCGCATCGAAATATGCAAAATTTTGTATAATTTTTTAACCATTGCCACAATATGGGCTATAATGCTAACAAAAAGAATATGGGCTCCAAAAAAACTTAAGAATTAGCAAATGGGCTGTAAATTATTAGAAATAATGGCAAATGGGCTGTATGCTGTTTTCCACATATTTGAGGCTTTCCTAAAAAAAGGTTGACACACAAGCACTGACTGTTGGATGTCCATCGAACGGCCGTCGTGCTTCTTCAATCTCTGCTCTTCCTGCTCCAGCCGCTCAAACAAGCGCCGGCGGGACTGCCTGCTCCCTCCTCCTCGCGGCCGGCTATGCTACCGCGCAGGCCTCACCGCCGGACCGTACTCCCATCGCTGGCCTAGCCATTCCTCTACTCACCCACACCTGCTGTTATTCTCCGGCGACGGCAGACGAACCAGTAAACCCTCGTACAGTCGTACTCCCCTCCGCGTGGGAAACAACTGCCGATTTTTCCCTGCCTCCATGTCGTCCCCTTCCTAGGCCTCGCCGTCGTCCACCGCCCTGGTGCTCTCGGCGCGGCGTGGTCAACATGGTCAAGGAACGACTTCCATCGGACATGGACTGTACGTGGAGAGGCTGACAGCTGGGTCCACGGCCGCAACAAGGAAGTGCCTCCTTATTACGCGGAAAATAATGATTCCTCCACCTGACAGCTGGGACCCACCGGACGGGCCACTGTATTTCGTGAAAAAACGTTTCCCCCTGACCGCTGGGACCCACCAGCTACATCTTCGCATGCAAGGAAGTGCGTCTGGGCAAAACAAAACGATTCGCCCCCTGACTGCTGGGACCCATCAGCTACATCTTCGCAGGCAAGGAAGTGCCTGACAGTCGGGACCCACCAGGTCGAATCGTACATAGCGTTGTCATTCTAGTTGCGAACGTGTACGTACATACTGGTCGATGTAGAGGCGCGCATGTTGCTGGAATTTTGTCTATTTTGGGCCTAGCCCAATAGCAGTTTCAGAAATTCCTAATAAATCCTAGAGGCCCACTTAGCAAATTTGTGCAAGGCAAGGGATACTACTAAAGTTTAGTCCCACATTGCTAGTTGAGTGGGAGTTGGACCTCCTTATAAGGGAGGTTCTTTCCCCAGTTGTATGAGCATGAGAACAAGAGGGATATCCACGCGCGCTCCTCCGCCGCCGCCCGCCTCGTCACGATGCGCCGCGCCGCGGGTTGCGGGTTGCGGGAATGAGCCGAGCCTATATCTAAATTTTTGCCATGCACTACAGGTATACGAAAGGTCACACGGAAGCTAAAAAGATTTTTGCGAAAGTGGAGTTCGAATGCGAACGGTGCAGCCCTTCGGCTGCTGGCTATTCGCTTCGCCTCCGTCTCTTCGTTTCGCCTCCCGTCACTGCCCTCTCGCCTCCTTCTCTTGCGCCTATAAAAGGGAGGTCGCTCCTCCCAGAGAGACGCACCAGAACCTCTTCCTTCTCTCGCCACATGTTCCTGAGCACTGCGTTGCTGCTACGATCTTCCCCATCCCGTCTTGCGGCGTGCACCGCAGGTCGGGATAGTAGGCCTCCGAAACCGCACCTTTTGAGTCATGTACGGGAGAAGGGTGATAAGGTTTTTGGGGAGCTCTCAGCGCGACTACTGGCTGCTTCATCATGGACGATCTGGTCGCCGACGACTACTTCCCCGATGACGACTTCTTCCCCAACGTCCATGATCTCCTCGATGACATGGCAGGCGAGGACACCGACCCCAAGTCCAGCACTTCCACTACTGTTGTCCCATACGTGTTCTTGCTCTTTCTGTCAGATGTCCTGCCACCATTTCTCGTACTAGTACTTGCCCTACATGTGTTAGGTTCTACTCCATATATGCAACATGATCTAGTGTATGTCCTAGATGTGTTCAGTTCAAGTTCATATATGCAAATGCTATTTACTTTTTCTCCGTCAGGTTGCATGACTTGCTTTATTGCGGCTATATTAGTCATGCTTTATCTAATATCTCTGTTAGTAAAATCATTTGGTAAATTGCTCATATTTCCAACACACGTGTCGTAGTAGAGGCGTGCATGTAGCATTTACACGTACGTACAGCGGCCAGGGTGCAAGAAATAAAATACGGCCACGTATGTGTACATATGGGCAGGGTCTCGAACGCCTGCTCGTGCATAAGTACGGCCAGGGCTCGTGTAAATGGCTGGGTCGGAACGGAGAAACAGCGTCGTCGTCGTGTTCATGGGGAGGCAACGGAATGCGTCGTGTTCATGGGGAGGCAACAGAATGTGTCGTGTTCATCGGGAGGGCCTGGACGGAACAGACGATGGAAACGAGGCCTGGCATACCGCAGAACGGAGGAAACGGCCTTGTGTTCGACCGGCCACATTCGAAACGGGATCTTGTTGATCGGGAGGGGTCTGGCGTACCGCAAAACGGAGGAAACGGACCTCCTACGGTCGAAACGGGGGTCCTGTACATCGGGAGGGTGTGGCATACCGCAAAACGGACGAAACGGACCTCCTACAGTCGAAATGGGGTCCTGTTCATCGGGAGGGGTGTGGCGTACCACAAAACGGGACTCCACGGGATACTGTTCATCTCCACCGTCGACGCCCTCCAGCCTCCACGAGCTATTGTTCATCCACCGTCGACCTCCTCCAGCCTCAACATGCGACTGTTCATCCACGGGCTCCTGTTCATCCAGCCTCCACCGCTCGCTACTCCACCGGCTACTGTTCAACCAGCCCTCTCCACGGACTCCTGTTCAACCACCCCTCCACGGGCTACTATTCATCCTGCCCTCCATCGTCTACTGTTCATCCTGCCCTCCACGGGGTTGTCTTGTTCATCCAGCCCTCCACGGGGTCCCGTTCATCCAGCCCCAACCAGCTCGATCGATCGGGGTCCTGTTCATCCAGAGGCAACACCACGGGGTCCTGTTCATCCACCCCCACTGGGAACTGTTCATCCAACCCCCCCCCCTGCAACACTCACTGTTCATCCAGAGGCAGCATCGATCGGCTTCAGTTAGCAGCAGTAGCGAAGGAATCGCTCGATCGGGTTCAGTTAACAGCCATGGATCGATCGCTCGGGTTCAGTAACACGTAGCCTGCAGTGCAATCGCTCGGGTTCAGTTAGAGTCCAACGCCTCGCTCGGGTTCAGTTAGAGCCAAAGCCTCGCACACACGCGCGTACGTGTACGAGAGAAACGCGCATCGCTCAGCCGCCGACCTCCCACCGTAACCGGGAACTCCCCGAAATTTTCCTCCCCCTCGCTTCTACCACGTTTTTTCCGTCATGGACGGCCCAAAGAATGTCATGCAGCTGCATCTCCTGCCCGCCCAGGACAAAAAGCCCATTTTTCTGTCATGATTTTTTTCATAGAAGTAGGAGCCCGCCACATCTATGATGAAACCGGGTTTTGTCACAATTATCGTCATAGAAGTGTCATATGTATGACAAAAAAAATCGTTCGGCCCAAAATGTCACGGATGTGTCTTTTTTTTGTAGTGACCTGATTGGAATTTACCCTTTGAAATAATGTGTGATGCTAGTGATTATGCTGTAGGTGCTGTTCTAGGACAAAGAGTTGATAAAAAACTAAATTTTATTCAATATGCTAGTAAAACTCTAGACAATGCTCAAAGAAATTATGCTACTACTGAAAAAGAATTCTAAGAAGTTGTATTTGCTTGTGATAAGTTTAGACCTTATATTGTTGATTCTAAAGTAACTATTCACACTGATCATGCTGCTATTAAATATCTAATGGAAAAGAAAGATGCTAAACCTGGACTTATTAGATGGGTTCTCTTGCTACAAGAATTTGATTTGCATATTGTTGATAGAAAAGGAGCTGAGAACCCCATTGCAGACAACTTGTCTAGGTTAAAAAATGTGCTTGATGACCCACTACCTATTGATGATAGCTTTCCTGATGAGCAATTAAATGTCATAAATGCTTCTCATACTGCTCCATGGTATACTAATTATGCTAATTACATTGTTGCTAAGTTTATACCACCTAGTTTCACATACCAGCAAAAGAAAAAGTTCTTCTATGACTTGAGGCATTACTTTTGGGATGACCCACATCTTTATAAAGAAGGAGTAGATGGTGTTATTAGATGTTGTGTACATGAGCATGAATAGGAATAGATCCCATGCAAGTGTCACTCCGAAGCTTACTGAGGACACCATGCTGGAGATAGGACTGCACATAAGGTACTGCAATCTGGTTTTTATTGGCCTACTCTCTTCAAGGATGCCCGTAAGTTTGTCTTATCTTGTGATGAATGTCAAAGAATTGGTAATATTACTAGACGTCAAGAAATGCCTATGAATTATTCACTTGTTATTGAACCATTTGATGTTTGGGGCTTTGACTATATGGGACCTTTTCCTTCCTCTAATGGTTATAGACATATTTTAGTTGTTGTTGATTACGTTACTAAGTGGGTAGAAGCTATTCCAACTAGTAGTGTTGATCATAACACTTATATTAAAATGCTTAAAGAAGTTATTTTTCCAAGATTTGGACTCCCTAGATATATTTAATGACTGATGGTGGTTCACACTTTATTCATGGTGCTTTTCGTAAAATGCTTGCTAAATATGATGTTAATCCTAGAATTGCATCTCCTTATCACCCTCAGTCTAGTGGTTCACACTTGTTTGCAAGACATGTTCCCTCATTTATTCTCTTTTGTGAAGAACAAGAATGCTATTGTCCACAGCATTCTCCAAGTAGAATATTTAGAGGATCTATTCCACCTTCCCCTGACTGTGCAAGCTTTCCAGGAATTTGAGGCTATGGAAGATATTTGTATTGATCTAAGGGCATCTGATACACTAGATTGCACTGATACTTGGAGCTACATTTGGGGAAATGAACACTTCTCAGTGGCTAAGGCCTATAAAGTCATGATGGGAGTAAAAATTGTGCCACAACAGTTCAACTTGGTCTGGAATTCCACTTGTCAACCAAAACATAAGGTGTTTTTTTGGAGATTGCTGCATGACAGGCTCAATACCAGAAACCTTTTGAGAAGGAAAACTTTCCATTTGCCCAATTACAATTGTGCTGTCAACAATTGTCCACAGGAAGAAACTCTTCACCATCTTTTCTGGACCTGCCCTTTTGCAGCTCAATGTTGGGACCTGATTTGCCCTTCAAGACAGCCAAATGCTTCAATTCTGGAAGCTTTTCTTGATCTCAAGCAGAAGTTACATGTACCTTTTTTCATGGAGATAATCATCCTTGCTTCCTGGGCTATCTGGATCTCAAGGAACAACTTGATCTTCCAAGCAGTGCAACCTAGCATTCAGAGGTGGAAAGCTATTTTCCTGGAAGAGCTAAATCTTCTAAGATTTAGAATTAAGAAGAGTTATGCTGGAGTTTATTGTTCCTGGCTTGACAATCTTGTTCTGTAATCCTAGACCATAGCTTTTCTTTTTTTTCTTTTTTTTCTTCTTTGCTCTTTGGCTTATCTCAAGCCTTTTATATAGTGATACCTTTGTTTTCTCTGTTTTTTAATTAATAAAAATTGCAGTGGGGTTTTGCCCTACTGTGTACAGTCAAAAAAAGTAGAATTTAGTAATAGAGAACTCAAATTAATTTTGCAAAAGACTGTTAATAGGTCTAGGAAGAATTGGTCCAAGAAACTTGATGATGCATTATGGGCCTATAAACTGCATATAAAAATCCTATGGGTATGTCTCCGTATAAAATGGTCTATGGAAAAGCATGTCACTTACCTCTAGAACTAGAACACAAGGCTTATTGGGCTATTAAAGAACTTAATTATGATTTTAAACTTGCCGGTGAGAAGAGGTTATTTGATATTAGTTCACTTGATGAATGGAGAACCCAAGCCTATGAAAATGCCAAGTTGTTTAAAGAAAAAGTTAAAAGATGGCATGACAAAATGATAAAAAGTGTGAGTTTAATGTAGGTGACTATGTATTGCTATACAACTCTCGTTTAAGATTTTTTGCAGGAAAACTTCTCTCTAAATGGGAAAGTCCTTACGTTATCGAGGAGGTCTACCGTTCCGGTGCCATAAAAATCAACAACTTTGAAGGCACAAATCCTAAGGTGGTGAACGGTCAAAGAATCAAACACTATATCTCAGGTAATCCCATAAATGTTGAAACCAATGTTATCGAAACCGTAACCCCGGAGGAATACATAAAGAACACTTTACGGAATGTTTCAGACTCCGAAAAGGAATAGGTATGTGGTACGGTAAGTAAACCGACTCCAAAACAGTTTTTAAGGCAATATTTCTCCGTTTTGGAATATTTAGAAAAATAGAAAAATAAGCAGCAGTCCGGGAAGGACATGAAGGCTCCACGAGGGTGGAGGGCGCGCCCTACCCTACTGGGCGCGTCCCCTACCTCGTGGGCACCTCGTGTGCTCTCCGGACTCCGTTTTCGTATACGACACGTATTTTGGTCGGTAAAAATTCATTATATAATCTCCTGGGGGTTTTGAATCCCGTATCACGCAAATATCTCATGTCTTTGTTTTGAGCTGTCCTGCTGCAGATAGAGCAACATGTCATCCCAGGATTCGGAAGGAGAAAGCTACGTGGCTGATTACCTTGCAGATCCTAAGGTTTACGGAGATGTGGAGCATTGTGGTTGGACTACGGAAGAAGGAGAGGACTATGAACCCAAGGGAAAGGAGGAGACGAGCTCAGATGAAGATGAAGTCCCACTACCTCAACCTGGGGACATGCATGTGGAGTTCAAAAAGTCAAGCCTCCCGGATAGGGTAAAGAAACCTAAGATCGAGTTTATCCCTTTTCGCCTCTTGCAGGAGAACAAATAGTAACTATGCAAAAAGATCCTCAGCTTGGAGCAGGAGATCGAGGACCTAAGGGACCAAAATTCTGTCCTCAAACGCAAATTAAGGAAGAAACCTATGCCATCAACAAAATCACCACCGTCTCCACCAACAAAGAAGAATTGAGTATCCTGTATGGGCACTCCACTTGGCAACTGCCAAGCTTGGGGGAGTGGCCCAGTATCGTATCACCATCACTTTTATCTTTACTATTTTTCTTAGTTCGATCCTTTTGGTAATATCTTGATCCAGTAGAATAAAAGTTCTTAGTGTGATCTAGTTGTGAGTTTTGCTTTATTATCCTTCTATGTAATCGAGTCCGTGAGCTATATAATAAATATTTGTGTTGAGTCAAGGGCTTGATTATTCTGCTATGATCCTAAAGGAATAAAAAAAGAGAAAGAAATAAAAAGAAACAAAGAGATCATATGAGTCTTATGGAGAGTAATGAGCTCACATAGGAAGAGTATGATGAATAAAAGTTGTTGAGAGTTGACAAACACAGTTTTGGTCATCGTTGCAATTAATAGGAAGTAATAGAGAAAGAGAGGTCTTCACATTTAAATATACTATCTTGGATATCTTTTATGATTGTGAGAACTCATTAAAATATGACATGCTAAAGAGTTGACATTGGACAAGGAAGAAAACGTAATGGGTTATGTTTTCTTACATCTAAGATAAATTATATTGTCCTGGATCTTCCAACATGATGAGCTTGCCTTTCCCCCTCATGCTAGCCAAATTCATTGCACCAAGTAGAGATACTACTTGTGCTTCCAAATACCCTTAAACCAGTCTTGCCATAAGAGTCCACCATATCTACCTATGGATTGAGTAAGATCCATCAAGTAAGTTGTCATTGGTGCAAGCAATAAAAATTGCTATCTAAATATGTATGATTGATTGGTGTGGAGGAAATAAGCTTTATACGATCGTGTGATATGGAAGTAATAAAAGCGACAGACTGCATAATAAAGGTCCATATCACAAGTGGCAATATAAAGTGATGTTCTTTCGCATTAAGATTTTGTGCATCCAACCATAAAAGCGCATGACAACCTCTGCTTCCCTCTGCGAAGGGCCTATCTTTTACTTTTATCTCCTACATTGCATAAGACTCATGGTGATCTTCACCCTTCCTTTTTACATTTTATCCTTTGGCAAGCACAATATGTTGGAAAGATCCTGATATATATGGCTAATTGGATGTGAGTTTTCATGAACTATTACTGTTGACATTACCCTTGAGGTAAAACATTGGGAGGCAGAACTATAAGCCCCTATCTTTCTCTGTGTCTGATTAAAACTCCATACCCATAAGTATTGCGTGAGTGTCAGCAATTGTGAAAGATTATATGATAGTTGAGTATGTGGACTTGCTGAAAAGCTCTTATACATTGACTCTTTTCTATGTTATGATAAACTAGCACATATGACCGTGCGTTGCAACGGGAAAAATTGATGTTTTGTGCAAGCATAATGTCCCACAACACCGGATTTTATGAACAGGCTGCAACGCAACATCCTTCTACAAAATGAACTTAAAAAATATGATGAAATTTAGCCGTGTTCATATTTTCTATGTCGGGCAAAATCTCTCACTGATTCCATTGAAGGATAATTGTTTCTTTAATTACCATGAGTCCTCACCCGTTTTAGTCGGGAATCAAATCCGTCATTTTCCAATTTAGTAGCCCCAACACATTGATGCATACAGATCCTTCCATTTAATTATCCCACATGTTTACCTGAAATTCTTCCTTTAATTAGCCTCATCTATTTAAATATTTTATTTATTAAGACCACAATATTTCTATTAATTATTCCACCGGTTTATCTATAATTCTTTCTTTAATTACCACATTTGTTTAAATATTATATTTAAGCCCACAATCCTTCTTTAATTAGCTTATTTGCTTAATTAGCTCGCCCTAAGCATAAGGACAAATTAGTAAATGTGAAAAACGCTTAGGTTGTTGGTCGGAAAGCCATACAGGAGTTTATGTGTTCAATTCCCACAATGTTGATTTATTTTCACCCCATTATTTTTCGCGGTCTCTATGAAAGCCCATAAAAGGCCCATCAACATACAAGTACCTGGCCTAGATCGCTTAGCGTGTGTACAAACTTTAACCTGCACTCAAACCAAATGAAAAGAACTAAATGAAACCAAGAATGCCTATTCCCTTTAATAATAGGTATAGATTGCAATTGCTTCAATGACTGAGATTGTAGTTTGTTAGTTTTCAATGAAGTTTATAATTCATACTTGATATTCTAATTGAATTATTACTCTAGCATTAGATATTATATGACAAAGAATTATGTAAGTTGCGGTTCTAAGAATGATCATGATGCCCTCATGTCCATATTTTATTTTTATTGACACCTCTATCTCTAAACATGTGGACATATTTTTTGATTTCGGCTTTTCGCTTGAGGACAAGCGAGGTCTAAGCTTGGGGAGTTGATACGTCCATTTTGCATCATGATTTTATATCAATATTTATTGCATTATGGGCTGTTATTACACATTATGTCACAATACTTATGCCTATTCTCTCTTATTTTACAAGGTTTACATAAAAGAGGGAGAATGCCGACAGTTGGGATTCTGGGCTGGAAAAGGAGCAAATATTAGAGACCTACTCTGCACAGCTCCAAAAGTCCTGAAACTTCACGGAAGATGTTTTCCAAATATATAAAAAATACTGAGAGCAAGAACCTCACCATGGGGGCCACACCCTGCCCACGAGGGTGGGGGCACGCCCTACCCCCTCGGCGCGCCCCCTACCTCGTGGGCCCCCTGGTGGCCCTCTGGTGGCCATCTTCTTCTATATGGAGTCTTTCGATGGGGAAAAAATCATAAGCCATCTTCTCGGACGAAACTCTGCCGCCACGAGGCGGAACCTTGGCGGATCCAATCTAGGGCTCTGGCAGAGCTGTTCTGCCGGGGAAACTTCCCTCCCGGAGGGGGAAATCATCGCCATTGTCATCACCAACGCTCCTCTCATCGGGAGAGGGCAATCTCCATCAACATCTTCATCAGCACCATCTTATCTCAAAACCCTAGTTCATCTCTTGTATCCAATTCTTGTCTCCAAGTCCGGGATTGGTGCTAGTAGGTTGCTAGTAGTGTTAATTACTCCTTGTAGTTGATGGTAGTTGGTTTAATTGGTGGAAGATTATATGTTCAGATCCTATATGCATACTAATACCCCTCTGATTATGAACATGTTTATGCTTTGTGAGTAGTTACTTTGTTCCTGACGACATGGGAGAAGTCTTGCTATTAATAGTCATGTGAATTTGGTATTTGTTCGATATTTTGATGAGATGTATGTTGTCTCTCCTCTAGTGGTGTTATGTGAACGTCGACTACATGACACGTCACCATTATTTGGGCCTAGAGGAAGACATTGGGGAGAAATAAGTAGATGATGGGTTGCTAGAGTGACAGAAGCTTAAACCCTAGTTTATGCGTTGCTTCGTAAGGGGCTGATTTGGATCCATATGTTTCATGCTATGGTTAGGTTTACCTTAATACTTTTGTTGTATTTGCGGATGCTTGCAATAGAGGTTAATCATAAGTGGGATGCTTGTCCAAGTAAGGGAAGCACCCAAGCACCGGTCCACCCACATACCAAGTTATCAAAGTACCGAACGCGAATCATATGAACGTGATGAAAACTAGCTTGACGATGTTCCCATGTGTCCTCGGGAGCGCTTTACATCTTATAAGAGTTTGTCTAGGCTTGTACTTTGCTACAAAAAGGATTGGGCCACCTTGCTGCACCTTATTTACTTTTGTTACTTGTTGCTCGTCGAGGGAGTCCTGGATTAGGGTGTCTCCGGACAGCCGAACTATATCCTTTGGCTGGACTGTTAGACTATGAAGATACAAGATTGAAGACTTTGTCTCGTGTCCGGATGGGACTCTACTTGGCGTGGAAGGCAAGCCATGCAATATGGATATGTATATCTCCTCCTTTGTAATCGACCTTGTGTAACCCTAGCCCTTTCCGTTGTCTATATAAACCAGAGGGTTTTAGTCCGTAGGACAACAGACAATCATACCATAGGCTAGCTTCTAGGGTTTAGCCTCTCCGATCTCGTGGTAGATCAACTCTTGTAATACTCATATCATCAAGAATAAATCAAGCAGTACGTAGGGTTTTACCTCCATCAAAAGGGTCCGAACCTGGGTAAAACATCGTGTCCCCTACCTATTGTTACCATCTGCCTTAGACGCACAGTTCGGGACCCCCTACCTGAGATCCGCCAGTTTTGACACCAACATTGGTGCTTTCATTGAGAGTTCCTCCGTGTCGTCGCCGTTAGGCTTGATGGCTCCTACGATCATCGATAGCGATGCAGTCCAGGGTGAGACTTTTCTCCCCGGACAGATCTTTGTGTTTGGCGGCTACGCACTGCGGGCCAACTCGCTTGGCCATCTGGAGCAGATCGAAAGTTACGCCCCTGGCCACCAGGTCAGGTTTGGAAGCTTAAACTACACGGCTGATATCCGTGGAGACTTGTGCGTCATGCGGTCACGATGAGTACGATTTAGCTCTACCATCAGACAGTGTTCAGGAGATCGCGCCGGCAGCCGCTTCGACCCTCAATTCGGAGCCAGTTGCGCCGTCCATGGACGGGTGAATGGACCCCACCACGGAGGCCTTACCCTCAGCGGCGATCGAGTCGAACATCGACCTTACCCTTCACGAGAGCCGTGTTGCTAAACTGCCGGATCCCCCTGGCCACGAACTCGAAACCGCCTACGCCCGTGCCTATCAAATCCGACTGGGCGCCAATCATGGAGTTCACCTCCGCGGATATCTTTCAGCACTCGCCCTTCGGCGACATACTGAATTCATTAAAGTCTCTCTCCTTGTCAGGAGAGTCCTGGCCGAACTATGTTCGGCAGGATTGGGATGCGGATGACGAAGAAATTCGCCACCCACCCACCACCCACTTTGTAGCCACTATCGATGAATTAACCGACATGCTCGACTTCGACTCCGAAGACATCGACGGTATGGACGACAATGTAGGAGATGAACAGGAACCACTGCCCACAAGGCACTGGACGCCCACTTCATCACACGACGTATACATGGTGGACACACCAAAAGAAAACGACGTCAAGGAACAGAAGGACGCAAAGAAGGGTTATCCCCTCGAGAAGCAGTCAAAGCGGCGGCATAAGCACTGCTCCAAATCCCGCCTCGGCAGAAACAACGATCATATAGACCCAGCGTAAGAGCAGGGTGAACCATCGCTGGACCACAACAACACAGAGAATCAAACCGAACAACCCGACTCTGTCAAAGATAATAGTCCGGACGACATCACACCGGACAGGCACCCGGAGCAACAAAATGCCCGTCAAAGGCTTGTTGCCACCGCGAGGAGTCTAAAAAAGCAGAAGCAAAGGCTGAAGGTGGCTCAAGACACACTCAGAATCAGATGGAGTAAAGCACTCAACACAGCAGCGAAGTACGGCGGTAATCACCCCACCAAGAGCTACCCGAAGCGGAAGTTGTTACCTGAATTCGATGAGGAGGCCTTAGATCCCCCGCAACCAAAAATTAAAACGGCCATCTGGTCGGATAGACGACCTCACGGCCAACATAGAGCAGCAAACAACACTGCACATAAGCCAATACGCGATCCACGCGAGGGCTCGCATCAAAAGGATGGCGCAACCAGATCCATCTATGGACCACACAAGCATGCTCCAGCATACGATGCAACACAACAAACATCCGAACAATGCGGTACACCCAGATACAGGGGTGTTGCACACCCCCTATGTTTCACCGACGAGGTGCTGGACCATGAATTTCCAGAGGGGTTCAAACCCGTAAACATAGAGGCATACGATGGAACAACAGACCCTAGGGTCTGGATCAAGGACTATATCCTCCATATCCATATGGCTCGAGGAGATGATCTCCATGCCATTAAGTATTTACCCCTCAAACTTAAAGGGCCAGCTCGGCACTGGCTTAAAAGCCTCCCCGAAAGCTCCATTGGAAGCTGGGAAGAGCTCGAAGATGCTTTTCGGGCAAATTTTCAAGGGACTTATGTCTGACCTCCAGATGCGGACGATTTAAGTCATATAACTCAACAGCCCGGAGAATCAGCTCGAAAACTGTGGAACAAGTTTCTTACTAAAAAGAACCAAATAGTCGACTGTCCAGACGCCGAAGCCTTGGCAGCTTTTAAACACACTGTCCAAGATGAATGGCTTGCCAGACACCTCGGCCAAGAAAAGCCAAGAACAATGGCAGCATTAACAAGCCTCATGACCCACTTTTGTGCGGGCGAGGACAGCTGGCTAGCCCGATGCAGCACCAGCGACCCAAGTACATCCGAAGTTAGAGATGGAAACGGGAAATCACAACGCAGCAAAAATAATAAGTGCCGGAATAAAGAAAACAACCCGAAGAGCATGGCGGTAAACGCCGGATTCAGAAGCTCTCGGCCAGGTCAGCAAAAGCCGCCTCTAAAGGCGCCAGGGATGAACTGTCCAGCCTAAACAAAATTCTGGACCAAATATGTCAGATCCATAGCACCCCTGATAAACCTGCAAATCATACCCACAGAGAATGTTGGGTCTTCAAGCAGTCCGGCAAGCTCAACGCCATACACAAGGGGGAGGATACACCAAGCGAAGACGAGGATGGGCCTCTCAAGCAAGTTACTGGGGAAGAAAAGAAATTTCCACCAGAAGTCAAAAGTAAACGTGTTACACGTGATCAAGGGGAGAAACAAAGCGGCACTCCCAGAGAAATATGCCCAAGGGCCTATCACCGCGGAGTCCTGCCACTGGTCGTCTCAACCGATCACTTTCGACCATCAGGATTACTCAGCAACTATCCGACGTGCAGGATGGGCTGCCTTGGTATTAGATCCAATAATTGACGGATACCACTTCACACAAGTCCTGATGGATGGTGGCAGCAGTCTAAACCTGACATCAGGACACAATCCGCAAAATGGGGATAGACCCAACAAAAATTTGCCACAGCAATACTACCTTTAAAGGAGTAACGCCAGGCCCATGGGCTCATTGCACGGGCTCCCTGCTACTAGAGGTTATATTCGGCTTCCCGATAACCTCCGTAGTGAAAATTTAACCTTCCACATTGCTCCGTTCCAAAGTGGCTATCAAGCACTACTTGGACGCGAAGCTTTCACTCGTTTTAATGCAATACCGCATTACGCTTCCCTCACGCTTAAGATGCCCGGTCCATGTGGCGTCATTACAGTAAATGGAAATATTGAGCGATCCCAGCGCGCCAAAGAGAGTGCGGCTGCCTTGGCAGCCGGACACTAAAACGGCCTCACCAACTAAAGCACTCGATAGGTCGTCAAGACTACGGACACGATTAGATGAGTCCGACGTAGCCACATGCATTTCATACAGGTTTGATGGCCACACCCCTATTACAAATACAAGGGGCACAACGCGTGCAGACAAGTGGCAATTTTTACTCATCTTGAATTGTACATGGTTTCTTCAAACCTACCTTTTTGCACCACAACTTTTCACCTAAGTTCCTCTCTTTTACAGATGACCATCATGCTACACCCGTCCAGGATACGGCACAACGGAGACACGGGCGCAGACGTGCAGCAGGGACCCGTTCTAAGGATTCTTTATAGATAAAGACCCTGCGTAAACCTTTCTTACTATCTCTTGTTGATACACATCCCCCGGATTCTCAGTACTATTGAGAAGGATGCTAACGTCTTGGCATGTGGCCACGTCAGAATAATGCACATACCTGGACACCAGGGGCTTCTTACAAAGGGCACTGTTTAGGCCCGGTTTACACCATAAAGACCGAATACCTTAGGGAGTGTTCGGCGTCGCGAGTTTGGCCTTATATGCATCAGCTCCGAATCATGTCTTTGGTCAAATGTTGGGTTTGCCCGGCTCCTGTGTTTTGCTGCCTTACGTTCTGCTCTATCGGCTAAGGCGGCACCAGGAGAACTACTGCGATTGTGCCCTGGTTCATCCGGATGAGCACCTCAGTAGAGAAAGCCGAAAACTGACTGTCATGATATAGCATGAGACTGGTCAACCACTCGATGACCTATCGGAATGTTAGAATTCCTCCGCCTGCTCGGCAGGCGCACCCGCGGCGCCGGCCTCGTCATCAACAACGGCGGCCGTGGCTCCTCCTCCTCGGCCACTCCTCGCCTGGTCAAGCCGAAGAGGGAGCCAGGGCTGGCGACGGTGAAGCCGGAGCCGGGGCTCACCACCGTGAAGGCGGAGCCTACTCTCGCCGAGGAGGCCGACCAAGAAGAGGCCGCCTTGTAGTGGGCGCGCGAGGACTACGCGCGCATGGAGCTGGACCGCAGCACCGCGCCCTGGAGGAGATCGCCGAATGCCGCCGCCTTGAAGCAGCGCGCCGGGGCGAGGGGTCGAGCAGCGGCGCCGGCCGTGTCAAGGAGGAGAAGCAGGAGGACGACGCCGGCGACGACTACGCCCTGCTCTGCGCCTACTTCGGACCGTAGTTTAGGGTTTTTTCCCGTGCATTTTATTCGTGTAAAAAACATCTAAATTTCGCCAAAATATGTCGTGTTTGTTGAAATTTGGCTTAAATATGTCGTGTTTGCTGAAATTTGGCCGAACTGTGGGGACGTCTGGGCCCGAGGCTGCGGACGTACTCGCCCCCATGCTAAAATAACCGCTGGCTCGCCCCAAAGAGGCGATTTTCGACACGTCTTGGGGGCGCAACGGCTGGAGATGCTCTTACCTCAAAGCCTGTTAGTAGGCTGGCACAAGCTTCAGTCAGTCCGTTTTTGGCGGACCGAACCTTCTCGACTACCGCACTCATAATAGTGCGGTGCTCTTCATCCATGGAAGCGCTGCGAAGCGCTTCCAGCAGGTTGTCCGGTGCCTCTGGTTGGACAGAGGACACCGGCACGGATGGTTGGCCCCCCTTGTCGGGGGACCGCCTGCTGGAGTCCGGAACCATCAAGGCTTCCGACGCAGTGTCCGGCTGGGGCCCGAACTCGAATCCCGTAGGAGCTTCACTCCCTTGGTACCCAGGGTCCGGGAAGTCTCCGCAAGGCACCCCCAGGACCACCTCCCCTTTGCTCGGTGCCTGTTTGGATAACACCTCAGCATTGTCCATAGGGAAAGGGGTGGAAGCGGTCGGAAGAGAACCACTGTTCATATCCGACGAGCCCAACGAGCCGGTCGACGAAGGTACGTCAAGATGAGCTCGGGACGGACTGCATAATCATGTTCGGCATCAGGAAAGGTAGTACAATAAAACATATCATGAAGTACTATGGTGTCCGGACACTTACGACTTCGCCAGGGGCTTGTCCCTAGGTAGCCACTCGTCGCCGTTGTTGACGGCCATCGTGGCACGGTCCGAAAAGAGGGTCCTTCCCTTCTTGGACCCTTCGGCCTCCCTAGATGGGCCGGCCTTCCTTTTCTTGTCTCCCCCGGCTGGGGGGGGGAGAACTTTTCTCCTCCTCGTTTCCATGGGAGGAGTGTGCATCGGAGTCATCGTCCAATACGACCGTACGCCAGAGACCCTTTCGGGTCCCCGCGGTCTTCTTCTTGGTCTTTTGTGCCGGCACCTCGTAAGGTGCCGGAGTGAGCATCTTCGTTAGAAGAGCGTCTACAGGATCTTCGGGTAGCGGGGCTGGGCTCTCAAGCTGCTCCGCCATCTTTAACCAGTCTTGTTAGTGACATGCGAGCTTACATCCTACACATAACTATAACTGGACAAATAAATACCCCGAGAAATATAAATGCTTACCGGACCGGCATGGCGCTTTGCGCTGAGTCCACGGTCTCGGTGAGAGGGGGAGGGATCTCGGCGCTCTTGAACATCACCCTCCAGACGTCTTTGTGCGTCGTGTCGTAGAGCTTTCGTAGCATCTGGTGCTTGGCCGAGTTGAACTCCCACAAATTGAATGCCCATCGTTGGCACGGAAGGATCCGGCGGACGAGCATAACCTGGTCCATGTTGACAAGTTTAATTTTCTTGTTCATCATGTTTTGGATACAGGTTTGGAGTCCGGTTAGCTCTGCCGAACAATCCCAGGACAGGCCCTTCTCTTTTCAGGAGGTGAGCCGCATGGAGATTCCGGATCGAAATATGGGGGCCGCCACCCAGTTGGTGTCGCACGGATCGGTGATGTAGAACCACCTCGATTGCCACCCCTTTATGGTCTCCACATAGGAGCCTTCAAGCCAGGTGACGTTTGGCATCTTGCCCACCATGGCTCCTCTGCACTCAGCCTGCTGGCCGACCACCACCTTCGGTTTGAAATTAAAAGTCTTCAGCCACAGGCCGAAATGGGGCTTGATGCGGAGGAAGGCCTCGCACACGATGATAAACGCCGAGATGTTGAGGATGAAGTTGGGGGCCAGATCATGGAAATCCAGCCCGTAGCAGAACATGAGCCCGCGGACGAATGGGTGGAGTGGAAATCCCAGTCCGCGGACGAAGTGGGTGAGAAAAACTACCCTCTCATGGGGTTCAGGCGTAGGAACGACCTGCCCCGCATTCGACAGCCGGTGCACGATATTCACAGCTAGGTATCCGGCCTCCCGTAACTTTTTGATGTCTTCCTCCGTGAAGGAAGAAGCCATCCACTTGCCTCCTGCTCCAGACATGCTTGGAGTGGTTTGAGAAGAAGGGCGCGAGCTTGGGTGCTAGAGCTCGAGTGTGCGGGAATGGGAAAGCGAGAAGGAAGAAGGCGTGGGTGAAAAAAGTAGATCTTTGTCCCTTTTATAAGGGCGGAGGAGGTGATGAGTCTCCCCACTTGCCTGGCAAAACCACTTATTCCCCAGGCACAGTAATTGATGGCACGGTTGGGTTACCCACGTCCGTATTGAGGAGAATCACGTGATAAGGGAAACACGAACTCCGCTTTGATAAGACGTATCGAGAAAACCGCCTCGCGATATGTTCGGAGTGATTCGAATAATAACCGGGCCATGAAGTGATGTCATACTATCAAAACATGTCGGCAGATTGGATTTATGGAAGTGTTATTCTCTCTATGGTGGAATGTGGGACTTATTTTACATGGTTGGACACTATACTTGTATCCAAACTCTTCGATGGTGTATTCGGAGGAGGAACCCGCCTTGCAATGCCGAAGACAACACTGCGCACCGGACTCATCATCATTGAAGCCTGGTTCAAGGGCTACTGAGGGAGTCCTGGATTAGGGGGTCTCCGGACAGCCGGACTATATCCTTTGGCGGGACTGTTGGACTATGAATATACAAGATTGAAGACTTCGTCCCGTGTCCGGGTGGGACTCTACTTGGGGTGGAAGGCAAGCTAGGCAATACGAATATGTATATCTCCTCCTTTGTAACCGACCTTGTGTAACCCTAGCCCCCCTCCGGTGTCTATATAAGCCAGAGGGTTTTAGTCCGCAGGACAACATACAATCATACCATAGGCTAGCTTCCAGGGTTTAGTTCTACGTCTTGAGCTTGCGTTGGTTTTCCCTGAAGAGGAAGGGATGATGCAGCAGAGTAGCGTAAGTATTTCCCTCAGTTTTTGAGAACCAAGGTATCAATCCAGTAGGAGGCCACGCTCAAGTCGCTCGTACCTGCACAAAGCGATAGCTACTCACAACCAACGCGATTAGGGGTTGTCAATCCCTTCACGGTCACTTACGAGAGTGAGATCTGATAGATATAATATTTTTGGTATTTTTGGTATAAAGATGCAAAGTAAAAAGTAAAAGCAAAGTAAAAGGCAAAGCAATATTAAAGTAATGGAGATTGATATGATGAGAATAGACCTGGGGGCCATAGGTTTCACTAGTGTCTTTTCTCAAGAGCATAAGTATTCTATGATGGGTGAACAAATTACTGTTGAGCAATTGACAGAATTGAGCATAGTTATGAGAATATCTAGGCATGATCATGTATATAGGCATCACGTCCGTTACAAGCAGATCGAAACGATTCCGCATCTACTACTGTTACTCCACTCATCGACCGCTATCCAGCATGCATCTAGAGTATTAAGTTAAAAACAGAGTAACACCTTAAGCAAGATGACATGATGTAGAGAGATAAATTCATGCAATATGAAATAAACCCCATCTTGTTATCCTCGATGGCAACGATGCAATACGTGCCTTGCTGCCCCTTCTGTCACTGGGTAAGGACACCGCAAGATCGAACCCAAAGCTAAGCACTTCTCACATGGAAAGAACTACCAATCTAGTTGGCCAAACCAAACAGATAATTCGAAGAGACTTGCAAAGATAACCAATCATACATAAAAGAATTCAGAGAAGATTCAAATATTATTCATAGATAAACTTGATCATAAACCCACAATTCATCGATCTCAACAAACACACCGCAAAAAGAAGATTACATCGAATAGATCTCCACAAGAGAGGGGGAGAACTTGTATTGAGATTCAAAGAGAGAGAAGAAGCCATCTAGCTACTAACTATGGACCCGAAGGTCTAAGGTAAACTACTCACAATTCATCGGAGAGGCTATGATGATGTAGAAGCCCTTCGTGATGACGGCCCTCTTCCGGCGGAACTCCGGAACAGGCCCCATGATGGGATCTCGTGGATACAGAAAGTTGTGGCAGTGCAATTAGGTTTTTGGCTCCTCGTTTGATCGTTTGGGGTACCTAGGTATATATAGGAGGAAGGAGTACGTGAGGGGCCCCCTGGAGTAGGGTCCAAGTCTCCTGGATCACGTTCGGTGAGAAAATCACAATCCCGAAGATTTTATTCCGTTTGGACTCCGTTTGATATTCTGTTTCTCCGAAACACTGAAATAGGCAAAAAAAACAGCAATTCTGGGCTGGGCCTCCGGTTAATAGGTTAGTCCCAAAAATAATATAAAAGTGGAAAATAAAGCCCAATATAGTCCAAAACAGTAGATAATATAGCATGGAGCAATAAAAAATTATAGATACATTCGAGACGTATCAGGCATCCCCAAGCTTAATTCCTGCTCGTCCTCGAGTAGGTAAATGATAAAAAGAGAATTTTTGATGCGGAGTGCTACTTGGCATAATTTCAATGTAAATCTTCTTAATTGTGGTATGAATATTCAGCTTATAAAGATTCAAGACAAAAGTTTATATTGACATAAAAATAATAATACTTCAAGCATACTAACAAAGCAATTATGTCTTCTCAAAATAACATGGCCAAAGAAAGTTATCCCTACAAAATCATATAGTCTGGCTATGCTCCATCTTCACCACACAAAGTACTTAAATCATGCACAACCCCGATGACAAGCCAAGCAATTGTTTCATACTATAACTTTTTCAAAACTTTTTCAATCTTCACGCAATACATGAGCGTGAGCCATGGATATAGCACTATAGGTGGAATAGAATGGTGGTTGTGGAGAAGACAAAAAGGAGAAGATAGTCTCACATCAACTAGGCGTATCAACGGGCTATGGAGATTCCCATCAATAGATATCAATGTGAGTGAGTAGGGATTGCCATGCAACGGATGCACTAGAGCTATAAATGTATGAAAGCTCAACAAAATAAACTAGTAGGTGTGCATCCAACTTGCTTGCTCATGAAGACCTATGGCAATTTGAGGAAGCCCATCATTGGAATATACAAGCCAAGTTCTATAATGTAAAATTCCCAGTAGTATATGAAAGTGACAACATATGAGACTCTCTATATGAAGAACATGGTGCTACTTTGAAGCACAATATATGAGGCTCGCTATATCATGGTGCTACTTTGAAGCAAAAGTGTGGAAAAAAGGATAGTAGCATTGCCCCTTTTTATTTATTTTCTTTTTTTGGGCCTTCTTTTTTTCTTTGGCCTTTCTCTTTTTTTTGGGACAATGCTCTATTAAATGATGATCATCACACTTTTATTTATTTACAACTCAATGATTACAACTCGATTCTAAAACAAAGTATGACTCTATATGGATGCCTCCGGCAGTGTACCGGGATATGCAATGAATCAAGAGTGACAAGTATGAAGAAATTATGAACGGTGGCTTTGCCACAAATACTATGTCAACTACATGATCATGCTAAGCAATATGACAATGATGAATTTGTCATGATGAACTAGATGGTGGAAAGTTGCATGGCAATATATCTTGGAATGGCTATGGAAATGCCATAATAGGTAGGTATGGTGGCTGTTTTGAGGAAGGTATATGGTAGGTGTATGATACCGACGAAAGGTGCGCGGTATTAGAGAGGCTAGCAAAGGTGGAAGGGTGAGAGTGCGTATAATCCATGGACTCAACATTAGTCATAAAGAACTCATATACTTATTGCAAAAATCTAGAAGATATCAAAGCAAAGTATTACGTGCATGCTCCTAGGGGGATAGATTGGTAGGAAAAGACCATCGCTCGTCCCCGACCTCCACTCATAAGGAAGACAATCAATAAATAAATCATGCTCCGACTTGATCACATAACGGTTCACCATACGTGCATGCTACGGGAATCACAAACTTTAACACAAGTATTCTGTAAATTCACAACTACTCAACTAGCATGAATTTAATATTATCACCTCCATATCTCAAAACAATTATCATGCTTCAATCTTTTCTTAGTATTCAACACAGTCAAAAGAAAGTTTCACAAATCTTGAATACCAAGCATATTATTGTTAAGCAAATTACCATGCTATTAAGAGACTCTCAAAATAATTTTAGTGAAGCATGAGAGATCAATAGTTTCTTTAAAACAAATCCACCACCGTGCTCTAAAAGATCTAAGTGAAGCACATAGAGCAAAAGTATAAGCTCAAAAGATATAAGTGAAGCACATAGAGCAAAACTACTTAGCTCAAAAGATATAAGTGAAGCACATAGAGCAAAACTACTTAGCTCAAAAGATATAAGTGAAGCACATAGAGCAAAACTACTTAGCTCAAAAGATATAAGTGAAGCACATAGAGTATTCTATCAAATTTTAATTCATGTATGGCTCTCTCAAAAGGTGTGTACAGCAAGGATGATTGTGGCATACTAAGACACAAATACACAAATAATACAAGATGCTCCAAGCAAAACACATATCATGTTGGTGAATAAAAATATAGCTCCAAGTAAATTACCGATGGAAGTGGACGAAAGAGGGGATGCCTTCCGGGGCATCCCCAAGCTTTGACTTTTTGGTGTCCTTGGATTATCTTGGGGGTTCCATGGGCATCCCCAAGCTTAGGCTCTTTCCACTCCTTGTTCCATGATCCATCAAAAGAATTCACCCAAAACTTGAAAACTTCACAACACAAAACTCAAAATAGAAAACTCGTGAGCTCCGTTAGCAAAAGAAAACAAAAGACCACTTCAAGGTACTGTAATGAAATCATTGTTTATTTATATTGGTGTTAAACCTACTGTATTCCAACCTCTCTATGGATTATAAACTATTTTACTAGCCATAGATTCATCAAAATAAGCAAACAACACACGAAAAACAGAATCTGTCAAAAACAGAACAGTCTGTAGTAATCTGTAGCTAGCGCAAGATCTGGAACCCCAAAAATTCTAAAATAAATTGCTGTACGTGAGGAATTTATCTATTAATAATCTGAAAAAATAATTAACTAAATAGAGCTCTTCAAATAAAAATGACAGCAGTTCTCGTGAGCGCAAAAGTTTCTGTTTTTTACAGCAAGTTCAACAAGACTTTCCCCAAGTCTTCCCAATGGTTCTACTTGGCACAAACACTAATTAAACACAAAAAACACAACCAAAAAAGAGTATAAATAATTTATTTATTACTAAACAGGAGCAAAATGCAAGGAATAAAAATAAAATTGGGTTGCCTCCCAACAAGCGCTATCGTTTAACGCCCCTAGCTAGGCATAAAAGCGAGGATAGATCTAAGTATTGTCGTAGTAATAAGATAGATCGGTGAAGCTCATTTCATATTCTCTATGTTCAGCAGCAAGTTTTCTTTGAGGCAAGCAAAAGTAATCAAAAGGGCTAAATTTAATAGGACAGAAGTCCCCAAGATCAATTTTAGGAGGTATAGGTTCCTCTTTTGGCCCTTCGTAATGTACAACCAATTCATCATTATAAGCATTCTTTTGACAGAACTTTGTGAGCCTGGACTCAAGAGAGTATCCTAGCTCATTATTTTGAATAGCCAAATCATCCTTAAGTTCAGAGATTCTATCAATTAAAATATTGGTTGGCACCTTTTTTCTGAGGTTTTCATTAAAAGCAACATAGTCAGGAGATTGAAAGCGCATAATTTCTTCTTGATCGAAGAGGATAGATTCTATGGGAGGACGACCAGCGTCCACCCTATAGTGCACAAAGATTTCTTTGGCTTCTTTTATTATAAATCTTAATTCATGAGCCAAAAATATAGTAGCGGCACGCTTATAGAGGAATGCTCGATACTAGAAAATTCTAGGAAAACTCTTTGTATAGATGGGTGCATATGCATAAATTGCCTTTCAAGTTCAACGATGAGCATGACAATAGCGTCCACAAGACTACTAGTTCTATAGAGAATAGAACCGCACATAGAGGGCAAAGCACCGGCACAAGTAAAGAAATCTTGAATAACTCCTTTTCCAATAATATTACCACTACCGATTAGAAATCTTTTTGTATGGTGGGTAGGGGGTTCTTCCGCAGGAGCATCAAAATTTTCCATGATATTGTTATTGCCCATATTGGCGACAACTTCCCCAATTTCAGACATAACGACAAGCAAGCAAACTAGCACATGAGCAAACAAGAGGCAAACGGGCAAAAGGAGGCAAACGGAGAGGGAGGATAGGGAGAGAGAGGGCGAATAAAATGGCAAGGGTGAATTGGGGGGAGAGGAAAACGAGAGGCAAATGGCAAATAATGTAATGCGAGAGATAGGAATTGTGATGGGTACTTGGTATGTTGACTTTTTGCGTAGACTCCCCGACAACGGTGCCAGAAATCCTTCTTGCTACGTCTTGAGCTTGCGTTTGTTTTCCCCGAAGAGGAAGGGATGATGCAGCAGAGTAGCGTAAGTATTTCCCTCAGTTTTTGAGAACCAATGTATCAATCCAGTAGGAGGCCACGCTCAAGTCCCTCGTACCTGCACAAAGCGATATCTACTCGCAACCAACGCGATTAGGGGTTGTCAATCCCTTCACGGTCACTTACGAGAGTGAGATCTGATAGATATAATATTTTTGGTATTTTTGGTATAAAGATGCAAAGTAAAAAGTAAAAGCAAAGTAAAAGGCGAAGCAAGATTAAAGTAATGGAGATTGATATGATGAGAATAGACCAGGGGGGCATAGGTTTCACTAGTGGCTTCTCTCAAGAGCATAAGTATTCTACGGTGGGTGAACAAATTACTGCTGAGCAATTGACAGAATTGAGCATAGTTATGAGAATATATAGGCATGATCATGTATATAGACATCACGTCCGTGACAAGTAGATTGAAACGATTATGCATCTACTACTATTACTCCACTCATCGACTGCTATCCAGCATGCATCTAGAGTATTAAGTTAAAAACAGAGTAAGTCCTTAAGCAAGATGACATGATGTAGAGAGATAAATTCATGCAATATGAAATAAACCCCATCTTGTTATCCTCGATGGCAACGATGCAATACGTGCCTTGCTGCCCCTTCTGTCACTGGGTAAGTACACCGCAAGATCGAACCCAAAGCTAAGCACTTCTCCCATGGCAAGAACTACCAATCTAGTTGGCCAAACCAAACGGATAATTCGAAGAGACTTGCAAAGATAACCAATCATACATAAAACAATTCAGAGAAGATTCAAATATTATTCATAGATAAACTTGATCATAAACCCACAATTCATTGGTCTCAACAAACACACCGCAAAAAGAAGATTACATCGAATAGATCTCCACAAGAGAGGGGGAGAACTTTGTATTGAGATTCAAAGAGAGAGAAGAAGCCATCTAGCTACTAACTATGGACCCGAAGGTCTGAGGTAAACTACTCACACGTCATCGGAGAGGCTATGATGATGTAGAAGACCTCCGTGATGACGACCCTCTTCCGGCGGAGCTCCGGATCAGGCCCCAAGATGTGATCTCGTGGATAAAGAAAGTTGCGGTGGTGGAATTAGGTTTTTGGCTCCTCGTCTGATCGTTTGGGGGTACGTAGGTATATATATATAGGAGGAAGGAGTATGTCGGTGGAGCACCGAGAGGCCCACAAGGTAGGGGTGCGCCCTAGGGGGGCGCCCCCACCCTCGTGACCTCCTCTTTAACCCCCTGGAGTAGGTTCCAAGTCTCCTGGATCACGTTCGGTGAGAAAATCATGTTCCCAAAGATTTTATTCCGTTTGGACTCCGTTTGATATTCTGTTTCTCCGAAACACTGAAATAGGCAAAAAACAGCAATCCTGGGTTGGGCCTCCGGTTAATAGGTTAGTCCCAAAAATAATATAAAAGTGGAAAATAAAGCCCAATATAGTCCAAAACAGTAGATAATATAGCATGGAGCAGTCAAAAATTATAGATACGTTGGAGACGTATCGTGTAGCCTCTCTGATCTCGTGGTAGATCTACTCTTGTAATACTCATATCATCAACAACAATCAAGCAGGACGTAGGGTTTTACCTCAATCGTGAGGGCCCGAACTTGGGTAAAACATCGTGTCCCCTGCCTCCTATTACCATCCGCCTTAGACGCACAGTTCGGGACCCCCTACCCGAGATCCGCCGGTTTTGACACCGACACATACTAACTAAGCAATTATGTCTTCTCAAAATAACATGGCCAAAGAAAGTTATCCCTACAAAATCATATAGTCTGGCTATGCTCTATCTTCACCACACAAAGTATTTAAATCATGCACAATTCCGATGACAAGCCAAGCAATTGTTTCATACTTTTGGTGTTCTCAAACTTTTCGATCTTCACGCAATACATGAGCGTGAGCCATGGACATAGCACTATAGGTGGAATAGAGTGGTGGTTGTGGAGAAGACAAAAAGGGAGAAGATAGTCTCACATCAACTAGGCGTATCAATGGGCTATGGAGATGCCCATCAACAGATATCAATGTGAGTGAGTAGGGATTGCCATGCATCAGATGCACTAGAGCTATAAGTATATGAAAGCTCAACAAAAAGAAACTAAGTGGGTGTGCATCCAACTCGCTTGCTCACGAAGACCTAGGGCATTTTGAAGAGGCCCATCATTGGAATATACAAGCCAATTTCTATAATGAAAAATTCCCACTAGTATATGAAAGTGATAACACAGGATACTCTCTATCATGAAGATCATGGTGATACTTTCAAGCACAAGTGTGGTAAAAGGATAGTAGCATTGTGCCTTCTCTCTTTTCCTCTCATCATTTTTTTATTTGGGCTTCTTTGGCCTCTTTTTTATTGTCCGGAGTCTCGTCCCAACTTGTGGGGGAATCATAGTCTCCATCATCCTTTCCTCACTTGGGACAATGCTCTAAAAATGATGATCATCACACTTTTATTTACTTACAACTCAATAATTACAACTCGATACTTAGAACAAAATATGACTCTATGTGAATGCCTCCGGCGGTGTACCGGGATATGCAATGAATCAAGAGTGACATGCATGAAAGAATTATGAACGGTGTCTTTGCCACAAATACAATGTCAAATACATGATCATGCAAAGCAACATGACAATGATGGAGCGTGTCATAGTAAACGGAACGGTGGAAAGTTGCATGGCAATATATCTTGGAATGGCTATGGAAATGCCATGATAGGTACGTATGGTGGCTGTTTTGAGGAAGGTATATGGTGGGTGTATGATACCGGCGAATGGTGCACGGTATTAGACAGGCTAGAAATGGTCGAGGGGTGAGAGTGCGTATGATCCATGGACTCAACATTAGTCATAATTAAAGAACTCATATACTTATTGCAAAAATCTACAAGTTATCAAAGCAAAGTATTACGTGAATGCTCCTAGGGGGATAGATTGGTAGGAAAAGACCATCGCTCGTCCCTGACCGCCATTCATAAGGAAGACAATCAATAAATAAATCATGCTCCGACTTCATCACATAACAGTTCACCATACGTGCATGCTACGGGAATCACAAAATTTAACACAAGTATTTCTCAAATTCACAACTACTCAACTAGCATGACTCTAATATCACCATCTCCATATCTCAAAACAATTATCAAGTATCAAACTTCTCATAGTATTCAACACACTCATAAGAGAATTTTATTAATAATCTTGTATACCTAGCATATTAGGATTATTTAAGCAAATTACCATGCTATTTAAGACCCTAAAAATAATCTAAGTGAAGCATGAGAGATCAATAGTTTCTATAAAACAAGTCCACCACCATGCTCTAAAAGATATAAGTGAAGTACTAGAGCAAAACTATATAACTCAAAAGATATAAGTGAAGCACATAGAGTATTCTAATAATTTTTGAATCATGTGTGTCTCTATAAAAAGGTGTGTACATCAAAGATGATTGTGATAAACTAAAAAGAAAAGACTCAAATCATACAAGATTCTCCAAGCAAAACACATATCATGTGGTGAATAAAAATATAGCTCCAAGTAAAGTTACCGATGGAAGTAGACGAAAGAGGGGATGCCTTCCGGGGCATCCCGAAGCTTTGGCTTTTTGGTGTCCTTAGATTATCTTGGGGGTGCCATGGGCATCCCCAAGCTTAAGATCTTGTCACTCCTTGTTCCATAATCCATCAAATCCTTACCCAAAACTTGAAAACTTCACAACACAAAAGTTAAAGTAGAAAATCTCGTGAGCTCCATTAGCGAAAGAAAACAAAAGACCACTTCAAGGTACTGTAATGAACTCATTCTTTATTTATATTTGTGTTAAACCTACTGTATTCCAACTTCTCTAAGGTTTATAAACTATTTTAATAGCCATAGATTCATCAAAATAAGCAAACAACACACGAAAAACAGAATCTGTCAAAAACAGAACAGTCTATAGTAATCTCTAGCTAGCACAAGATCTGGAGCCCCAAAAATTCTAAAATAAATTGCTGGACGTGAGGTATTTATATATTAATCATATTCAAAAATATTTAACTAAATATCACTTTCCATATAAAAATGGCAGCAGTTCTCATGAGCGCTAAAGTTTCTGTTTTCTACAGCAAGGTTAACAAGACTTTCCCCAAGTCTTCCCAACGGTTCTACTTGGCACAAACACTAATTAAACACAAAAAACACAACCAAAACAGTGGCTAGATAAATTATTTATTACTAAACAGGAGCAAAAAGCAAGGAATAAAAATAAAATTGGGTTGCCTCCCAACAAGCGCTAGGATATATCTCGGTATTGCAATCTTTGGTAGGTAATTCTTTAATGAGGCATCTACCATCCCTAGGAATTTCTTTACTTTTATTGATTAACAAACTTTTAGGCACAGGAACGAAAAAATCATTAGTAGCAAATGGTTCCTTAATGATAGCAAAAAGATTAGGATGAATACTTATAGATTTGAGATCCGCAGTTTCTTTGCTAGAGGATTCACCTTTATTTTTAGGAACATACACAAGCTTGGAGTTTTAGTTGGAGGACTTGGAGTATTCATTACGGAAGAAAAAGCGGTTCCCAAGTTGGTAATGATACCCTCAAGTTTATCGATTCTAGTGTAATCATGATTTATTCTTTCATTAACTATAGGTTCCTTCTCTTTAATATTTTTCAAAGTTACTCCTACTTTAGATCCATATTGGGTAATTTGGTTGTGGATCTTTTTATCGAAATTTTCAATTAACTCGAAGGTAGCAACTTTATTTTCAATAATTTCAAGTTTTTGCATTACATCCTCCAAAGTAAACATAGTTCCATTAACCAAAAGAGGGGGTGAGCCAAATAAATCTATCATAGAGTTATAGGAATAAAAACTCTGGCTACCCAAGAAGTTCCCTCCGGTAATGGTATCAAGGACATATCTGTGCCAAGGAATAGCACCTACATAAAAATTGCGAAGAAGAATAGAAGTAGATTGCTACCTGGTAGATCTATTTTAGGCATTGCAAATTCTATACCAAGCGTCTTTTAGGTTTTCTCCTTCCCTTTGCTTAAAATTAAGAACTTCATTTTCGGGAGACAACAGAGAAGATAGGGGACTAGCCATAATGACAAGCAAGAAATCCAACACACAAGCAAGCGGGCAAGAAGAGGCAAATAGAGAAAGAGAGGGAGGATAGAGAGAGAGGGCGAATAAAACGGCAAGGGTGAAGTGGGGGAGAGGAAAACGAGAGGCAAATGGCAAATAATGAAATGCGGGAGATAAGGGTTTGTGATGGGTACTTGGTATGTTGACTTTTGCGTAGACCTCACCGGCAACGGCGCCAGAAATCCTTCTTGCTACCTCTTGATCACTTGCGTTGGTTTTCCCTTGAAGAGGAAAGGTTGGTGCACCAAAGTAGCGTAAGTATTTCCCTCAGTTTTTGAGAACCAAGGTACCAATCCAGTAGGAGGCTACGCGCGAGTCCCTCGCACCTACACAAAACAAATAAATCCTCGCAACCAACACGATAAGGGGTTGTCAATCCCTACATGGTCACTTATGAGAGTGAGATCTAATAGATATGATAAGATAATATTTTTGGTATTTTTATGATAAAGATGCAAAGTAAAATAAAAGACAATGAAAATAACTAAGTATTGGAAGATTAATATGATGAATATAGACCCGGGGGCCATAGGTTTCACTAGCGGCTTCTCTCAAGAGCATAAGTATTTTATGGTGGGTGAACAAATTACTGTTGAGCAATTGACAGAATTGAGCATAGTTGTGAGAATATCTAGGTATGATCATGTATATAGGCATCATGTCCAAGACAAGTAGACCAACTCCTACCTGCATCTACTACTATTACTCCACACATCGACCGCTATCCAGCATGCATCTAGAGTATTAAGTTCATAAGAACAGAGTAACGCCTTAAGCAAGATGACATGATGTAGAGGGATAAATTAATGCAACATGATAAAAACCCCATCTTGTTATCCTCGATGGCAACAATACAATACGTGCCTTGCTGCCCCTACTGTCACTGGGAAAGGACACCGCAAGATTGAACCCAAAGCTAAGCACGTCTCCCATTGCAAGAAAGATCAATCTAGTAGGCCAAACCAAACTGATAATTCGAAGAGACTTGCAAAGATAACCAATCATACATAAAAGAATTCAGAGAAGATTCAAATATTGTTCGTAGATAAACTTGATCATAAACCCACAATTCATCGATCTCAACAAACACACCGCAAAAGAATATTACATCGAATAGATCTCCACAAGAGAGGGGAGAACTTTATATTAAGATCCAAAAAGAGAGAAGAAGCCATCTAGCTAATGACTATGGACCCAAAGGTCTGAAGTAAACTACTCACACTTCACCGGAAGGGCTATGGTGTTGATGTAGAAGCCTTCCGTGATCGATGCACACTCCGGTGGAGCTCCGGAACAGGCCCCAAGATGGGATCTCGTGGATACAGAAAGTTACGGCGGTGGAATTAGGGTTTTAGCTTCGTATCTGATCGTTCAGGGGTACGTAGGTATATATAGGAGGAAGGAGTACATCGGTGGAGCAACAGGGGGCCCATGAG
>NC_041392.1:203597547-203620363 GCF_002162155.2 Triticum dicoccoides
GATGTAGGGGCCAAGTATCTTGGATCTTGTTCATTCCAAAAATCACGTTCCCAAAGGTTTCATTCTATTTGGACTCCATTTGATATTCCTTTTCTTCGAAACCCTAAAATAGGCAAAAAAAAAACAGCAATTCTGGCCTGGGCCTCCGGTTAGTAGGTTAGTCCCAAAAATAATATAAAAGTGAATAATAAAGCCCAATAATGTCCAAAACAGAAGATAATATAGCATGGAGCAATCAAAAATTATAGATACGTTGGAGACGTATCAGATAGCGGTTGATGTGTGGAGTAATAGTAGTAGATGCAGGCAGGAGTCGGTCTACTTGTCACGAACGTGATGCCTATATACATGATCATGCCTAGATATTCTCGTAATTATTCGCTTTTCTATCAATTGCTCGACAGTAATTTGTTCACC
Source organism: Triticum dicoccoides (assembly GCF_002162155.2). Lineage (NCBI taxonomy): Eukaryota > Viridiplantae > Streptophyta > Magnoliopsida > Poales > Poaceae > Triticum > Triticum dicoccoides. Next base: position 203,597,965 of record NC_041392.1, read on the forward strand.
CACCGTAATACTTATGCTATCTTGAGAGAAGCCACTAGTGAAACCTATGGCCCCCGGGTCTATTTTCCATCATATAAGTTTCCAATCTATTTTACTTTGCAATCTTTACTATCAATCTATATCATAAAAATACCAAAAATATTTATCTTATTATTATTATTATCTCTATCAGATCTCACTCTTGTAAGTGACTGTGAAGGGATTGACAACCCCTATATCGCGTTGGTTGCGAGGTTATTACTTGTTTGTGTAGGTACGAGGGACTTGCGTGTGGCCTCCTACTGGATTGATACCTTGGTTCTCAAAAACTTAGGAAAATACTTACGCTACTTTGCTGCATCACCCTTTCCTCTTCAAGGGAAAACAAACGCAGTGCTCAAGAGGTAGCTGAGGGAGTCTTGGATTAGGGGTGTTCGGATAGCCGAACTGTAGCTTCAGCCGGACTCCTGGACTATGAAGACACAAGATTGAAGACTTCGTCCCGTGTCCGGAAGGGACTTTCCTTGGCGTGGAAGGCAAGCTTGGCGATACGGATATTCAGATCTCCTACCATTGTAACCGACTCTATGTAACCCTAACCCTATCCGGTGTCTACATAAACCGAAGGGTTTTAGTCCGTAGGACCACATACACATCAACAATCATACCATAGGCTAGCTTCTAGGGTTTAGCCTCTCTGATCTCGTGGTAGATCTACTCTTGTACTACCCATATCATCAATATTAATCACGCAGGACGTAGGGTTTTACCTCCATCGAGAGGGCCCGAACCTGGGTAAAACTTTGTGTCCCTTGCCTCCTGTTACCATACGGCCTAGACGCACAGTTCGAGACCCCCTACCTGAGATCCGCCGGTTTTGACACCGACATTGGTGCTTTCATTGAGAGTTCCTCTATGTCGTCGCCATCAGGAAGGATGCCTCGCCCCGTCTTTAAAGATGGCACTGTTGCTAAGGGAGCTTTGGCTGTCGGCCAAACCCTCCGGCTAGGTGGTTTTCTTATGACCGCCTATTCGGCTTCTGCGCCGACGATGACCTCTCGAGCCATAGAAAACAATCTTCATGTCAGTTCGAAACTCGCCGAGCAGTTAGATCCAATGGAGCTTTCCTCCATAAACGAGCTCTTGGATCGCTTCGCCGCCCTGGGAGTCGCTACGGATTACGACCAGATTGGGCCTAAAACCGATCTGAGAGAGATTAACTCTCCCCAAGTCACCCACCACGTTGCCGTGGTAGAGGGACAGTGCGGCGACCCTTCGTCTATCTTAAGGACTCGCTACGTCCGGATTCTCGATCCCTCCAAGCTGGATACCCGCGGAGGGGAGGATATCACTCAAGACCTGAACTTAGAGCCAGGCGACTGGCTGGATTCATTGGACAACACCCAGGGATCCAAATTTTCGAGTTCAGAAATTCCTCGGCCTATGAGCCTCATACGGGGTGAGGCTTCGGATTTAACTCCACCCACCCACCCCAACATAAGCGACCTATCCAAAATCAGGCAAGAGCCCGACGAAACAAGTACATCATTATTGGGCTAGATTCCTCCTGGTTAAGAACGGGCTAAGGGACTGCCGCGAGGAAGGCGCAATCTTAATCTTCTGCAATAATTGCACGGACAAGGGAATACTCAACGCCATAAGTCGCCGTGATATCACACGCTTCGCTGACTTGGCGTCCATTGTACAAAAGTATTGTGCGATGGAAAGCGCCTGGAAAACCAAAATAAAATTTTGGGACAATCCGGCCCTAAATACAAACCCAGTCCGAAATAAAAGGGTGCAACATAACCAGACACCCAGGTCAAATACCAAAAAGCAAAAACCCTCTATAGGGCATGGAACCGTACTGGAAGGATGGCTTAACGGACCCTGTAAAATTCACAGTACAGAGGATGCCACACCAACTCACAGCCTTAGAGCATGTTGGATACTCCGGCAGGTGGCCAAATTGGCGAAAACCTCCTAATTCCGGAGGCCACAGAGAGCCACCCCAGAGACACCCATACGGTATTAACAGTCTTCGAGACTTTCGCATCAAATAATATGCGAAAAAGGACATTCCGCAGCCTTGCCGAAGTCTACCAAGTAGCAACAATAAACCCATGGAGTGACACGGCTATTACCTTTAACGCCAGTGATGAACCTAAATTCCGAACAGCCCGAGCACCAGCCGCATTGGTCCTCAGCCCAGTAGTGGACGGCTTTCATCTTACCAAGGTACTCATGGACGGCGGCAGCGGATTGAACCTCATTTACGAGGAAACCCTTCAAAAAATGGAAATAGACTGGAACCGCATTGAGCGAAGCAGCACAACCTTTAGAGGAATAATCCCCAGTCGAGAAGCGCGCTGCACAGGAAAAATCACACTAGATGTGGTGTTCGGCACGCTGGATAATTACAGGTCCAAAGAGATCATGTTCCATGTGGCTCCATTCAGCAGCGGTTATCACGCTCTGCTAGGGCGGGAAGCGTTCACAATCTTCCAAGCAATACCCCATTACGGGTACATGAAGCTCAAAATGCCCGGGCCTAACGGGATCATCACTCTCGCTAGTGATCCGGACATAGCACTCCGCGCCAAAAACAAGACAGCCTCACTGGCCCTCGAGGCACTATCCGAAGCCCTAGCAGCTGAGGAACTGACTGCGCTGCGCTCTACGGTGAATAGGGACGATGTGGTACTCGACAAAAGATCCAAGTCCACCTCCTTTAAACCGGCGGACGAAATAGTCAAATTCCAAGTCCATCCAACGGACCCAAATAAAACAGCTTCCATCGGGACACAGTTAAACCCTGATGTAGACGCCGCACTGCAAGAGTTCCTACAAGAAAACTGGGACATTTTCGCTTGGCACCCTTCAGACATGCCAGGAATCCCACACAGGCTGGCCGAGCACAGCTTAAATATCCAAACAGGATTCAAACCTGTCAAACAGGCCCTTCGACGTTTTTCCGAACCTAAGAGACATGCTATGGGAGAGGAGCTAGCAAAGCTATTGGAGGCCGGATTCATCAGGGATATAAAACATCCGGATTGGCTAGCAAACCTGGTGATGGTACCAAAGAAGGACAAATCCTGGCGCCTGTGCATTGATTTTAAAGACCTTAACAAGGCTTGCCCAAAGGATCACTTCCCCCTCCCCCGCATCGATCAAATTATCGACGCTACCGCAGGACACGACTCGTTGTGTTTCCTCGACGCATATTCCGGCTACCATCAAATCAAGATGGCAGAATCTGACCAATCTGCAACGGCATTTATCACACCATACGGCCCATTCTGCTTCAACACAATGCCCTTCGGGCTCAAAAACGCCGGCGCAACATATCAGCGCATGATTCAGACATGTCTAGCAAGCCAGATCGGCAAAACAGTGGAGGCATATGTAGATGATGTGGTCGTCAAAACAAGACATGTCGAATCTCTAGTAGACGACTTGAGGCTCACATTTGATAACCTCCGAACATATGACATCAAGCTCAACCCGGAAAAATGCGTTTTCGGCGTACCAGCCGGAAAGCTCTTGGGCTTCATTGTATCCGATAGAGGAATCGAAGCAAATCCGGCCAAGATCTGAGCTCTGTCGCAACTGGATATCCCCAAGGACCTCAAGCAAATACAAAAATTAACCGGATGCGTGGCGGCTCTAAGCCGCTTTATCTCCCGCCTGGGAGAAAAGGCCCTACCCCTTTACCGCCTCCTTCGGCGCACCGAAAACTTCGAATGGACGGATGCAGCCATGGCCGGAGTCGAGGAGATAAAAGCCATACTTGCAACAAACCCAGTCTTGGCCGTGCCAAATATTGGCGAACCAATGCTATTATACATTGCAGCAACACATCAGGTTGTAAGCGCAGTGCTCGTCGTCGAACGAGAAGCGGACGGACACAGATTCCCCCTTCAAAAGCCGGTCTATTATGTGTCCACTGTCCTCACTCCATGCAAATCACGGTACCCGCATTATCAAAAGATCGCATACGCGGTATTCATGGCATCCCGGAAGCTACGACACTACTTTCAAGAGTGTTCAATAACAGTAGCCTCGGAAGTACCACTCAACGATATTATAAACAACCGTGACACAACGGGCCGGATTGCAAAATGGGCCATTGAGCTCCTCCCGTTCGACATAACTTATAAGCCACGGCGAGCCATCAAGTCGCAAGTCTTGGCTGACTTTGTCGCAGAATGGACGGAGGCCGAACTCCCTAAAGAGTACGACACATATTCAAATTGGATCATGCATTTCGACGGCTCCAAGATGTTGGCCGGACTGGGGGCTGGCGTCGTTTTGACGTCCCCCATAGGAGACACAGTTCAATACGTACTCCAGATTATGTACACGGACTCCAACAATGCAGCCGAATATGAGGCCCTTTGACATGGTCTCCGGATGGCAGTATCCATGGGCATTCAATGCCTAGAGGTGCGCGGGGACTCGAACCTCGCTATATCCCAAATAAATGGAGACTTCGATGCCAAGGATCCAGAAATGGTAGCTTGCCGCAACGCCGTCCTAAAAATGTTAGCTTGGTTCGAGGGGCTTAAATTTCACCAAATAAACGCGATGTAGTCCCCCCCCCCAACATCTTCCTGGAAAGGCTGTTCAAGCCATCCGTAGTATGGGAAGGGGAGCCGAACAATAACACCCCGGACCCAACCGCACTGCCCGACACCGAACATTCTGACACAATCGGAGGCTCTGCCAATGAAATAACACCTTCAGCCCACGTAATAATGGCCATCATCGCCCCGTGGACAGAACCATTCCTCGCCTACCTCACTAGGCAGGAACTCCCCTGGGACCAAAATGAGGCACGCTTTATAGTGCGGCGATCCAAAGCCTACAGAGTCCATGAGGGAGAGCTTTATAAGAAAAGCACTACCGGAATCCTTCAAAGGTGCATCTCCGAAGAGGGGCGGAACCTCCTGGCTGAAATTCATGCCGGACTGGGCGGTCATCACGCTGCAGCTCGGTCCCTCGTAAGCAAGGCCTTCCGTACAGGCTTCTACTGGCCGACGGCCCAGGCAGCCGCTCAGGACTTAGTCCAACGATGCACCGGTTGCCAGCTCTTTGCAAACCAAAGCCATATGCCACCCACTGCCCTCCAAACCATCCCCATCACTTGGCCCTTCACGGTCTAGGGGCTTGACATGGTTGGACCCCTTAAAGGCGGAACCCACAAGCAAAAATACTTACTGGTCATGGTGGATAAATTCACCAAATGGATAGAAGCCAAGCCTGTTAAGACGGCCGAATCCGAACCGGTGATAGACTTTATATCCGGGGTCGTACACCATTACGGCGTTCCCCACAACATCATCACTGATAACGGCATGAACTTCATGGCCGACGAGGTAAAACTCTGGTGCAAAAACATGGGCATCAAGCTCGACTTTGCTTCCGTCTATCACCCACAAACTAACGGCCAGGTCGAACGTGCAAATGTTCTTATCATGAGCGGCATTAAACCCAGATTAGTGCGGTCCCTCAAGGAATCTAACACGCACTGGGTAGAGGAGCTCGACTCCGTACTTTGGGGGATGCAGACCACACCGAATCGCACCACCGGATACACACCATTCTTTATGGTGTATGGCGCAGAGGCAGTTTTGCCCTACGATATAATTCATGACTCACCTCGAGTACGCATGTACGAAGAAAGAAAAGCCGAGCTCGATCGGCAGGACAGCTTAGACGCATTGGAGGAGGAGCGTGACGTGGCAAAAGCCCATTCCGCATTCTATAAACAGCAGGCTTGAAGATACCAAAGCAGAGAAGTACAGGCCAAAAATTACAACGTTGGCGAATTAGTTCTACGACTACCGGACAAGAAAAAGGACAAACTCAAGCCCAAGTGGGAAGGTCCCTTCATAATCGACCAAGTCCTGACTGGTGGAGCGTACCGCCTGCGAGATGCATCGGATAACCGACTCGAGCCGAACCCATGGAACGCAGCTCGTCTCCGAAGATTCTATGCCTAGCGCCAGACTCTATGTTCATCTCCTTCCTCTTTCCATTTTTATATATTTGTTGTCTTGAATTTCTCTTCTTCTTTTCTCTCTCTCTCTCTTATAGCCCTTAAAGGCTCATACAGTGACACGCCATCCGTGCTCATTAAACCTGGGGGCTTCTTTAAACAGAAGCTTATTCATACGGGCTTCATGCCCAACACATGCGTCACACTTCTGCATGTACCTTTTATTCACCATTATATGCATCGATATGACTTAAGTTTTGGCCAAGCTAGGTTGCCTGGCTCCTATGCTTACCCCTACGTTCCCGATTGTTCGGCTAGGTGGTAAAGGGAGCACCTCTGCGATTGTTACTGCCGGGTCAGCCGGACGTGTACCTCAGACTGGGTGAAGCCGAAAGCTAGCGTTCTTAAGGGAATATTCGGTCGGTGAACTAAAGATGATCTTCTTTTATTTTTTATGCCCCCAGATGTTTTTCCTGCGTTTCTTTTCGTAGCATGGACATGCACCTTAGGGCATGCCTCCCAGGGAAAGGAACCCCTAACGGAACTATTCTCCCTGGAAGATGTTTCTTACTAACCATGTAATATAACATAACTAGTCGGGCACTTGTCTGTTCACACACTAATGACCCCTACGCCTGGTCTCCATGCATTCCCCGGTTCCTATATAACCGCATGGGAATTCGGACACACTCCGGACCATCAGGTCCCGAGGCTGAAGCGAAAAGGTCGGCCATGACAAATGATCTACAATCCGGCTAGAAGGCATTATAAATGTCAACTAAATTACATAGTCATTTTGACTGATCGAATTCCTCTTCAATACCATCTAACAGGCTGTCTAATTTACAGTCTTGCTGGGAATACTTTGCGGCCAACTCTACTTGGTTGTATACTAAGCTTAGAGGGATCTCCTTCCCATCGGGCCCTATAGGACCGACCTCGGCCATGTGGTTGGGGTCAGCTTTTGCGGCCCAGGCCTCCCTAGCACCCTGACGGCAGGGTGATATCTTCCACAAGCGGAAGCGCCGCCGTGCTCCTTTTAGCTTCTCCGCAAGCTCTCCAAGACCTTCGGGCATGGAGACGGATGGCCACAGGGCCTGGGCGACGCCTCGCATCGCCTGCCGAACTCGGTCGAGCAGTTGCGAGAGCTCGGGAAGAAGGTCACCCGTAGAACCGGGCATCTCCTTTGTAGGACGGCCTGTCAGCACACCTACAGACATTGCTCTGTTAGTCGACTTCCCAACCGAACTTTCTTTTAAAAGGTTCGTTCAAGCACTTACTAAATATGCCACGCCGAAGCCGCTGATTCTTCTTCACGGAGTCTGACAGCTGGGCACGAACATCTTTTAGCTCGACGCCCAGCTTGGTGTTGGTATCTCGGAGATCGTTCTTCTCCCCCATCACCTTCAACAGAACCCTCTCACCAGCCTTTAGCTGGTGTAGGGGATGTTGCCTTTTCGGATCCAATCTGGCGCCATCTGCAATTTCATTTGTCAGATCCGCACCAAAGCCATGCTTCGCAAAATACTTATCTTTCAAAGTGTATATTACCAGCGGGGGCCTCCTTAGGCTCCCCTGCCGCGGCTAGTGCGGCCTCAAGTTGGGCTTTGCACTCTTCCAGCTCCTTGGACAGTAGGGAATTCTTTTCTGTAAGAACCTGCATAACAAATGATCCTTAAATCAGTTTTTTTAACTGTTTCAAGTCTCGGGGGCTACTGGTATATATATAATTACCAAAATTTTCTTACCCGTATGTCTTTTACATATTGCTCCGTGGCTCTGGTTAGACCATTTTGAGCGGCACGGAGGTACGCATCTCCCGACTTAAAGGCATCTAATGCCTCTTGGGCGAAACAAGCGTTGCGAAGAATTATCCGGGACACCTGTGGTTCATGGCACTCTCCACCTCAGAGTTGGTGGCAGACAACCTATCAACATCCTCCATCGGAGGAGCGTCCGGTGCGCGCCTTGTGTTCGGCCCCGCTTCCGGGCCAGGCTTTGGAGCCTGGCTGGTGGAGGCGCGATTGGCGGTCTCTCCGAATATAGTTTGGCGAGGTCTCTTTGTCCTGAAGAGGGCACAAGTGTTAATGTGCCCTGAAGGTACGACACCTGGGATAAGGGGGTGCGCCATACCTTTGCGCTGACGCCCCGGTCCGGACTGCACCTCTTTTCTGCCCACGGGGCCCTACGGCCCCTTGTTGGCTCGTCGCCGCAAGTTCGGCCTCTCATTTCTGGGAGGCCGGGATTAGCCCTGGATAATCGGCCGTAATGGCCACCAGGGCGTTGTCCTTGCTCAATTGATGGAACACTCCATCAATCAGATCCACCGAAAGCTCCGGATCCTCTTGCGAGTCCGGGTCGAGGGACCATCCTGGGTCCTCGAGTTGTGGAGGAGGGTTGTTTATTTCTTTAACAGCCTGGCGCAGTTCCTGCGTCGAAATCGCTAAGATTAAATATTTAACAATGGGGATATAAAACGGATGGGCAAGATGTGATCACTCACCCAGCTTGGAGGATTGTACATGGAAAATCCACCCTTTGGGTTAACGCGGAGAAAATCCTCCTCTTCTCCCTTGTACAAAGTAGACAATGTCTTTATTAGAGCAGCAGCCGAATCCGGCCCCTTACGGCCGTAGCGGGTGGTGTCGTCCTCCCGTTGAAATCCCACATGGGGTGGCTTCTATACTGTAGCGGCTGCACCCCTCGCATGATGCATGCGGCCATGACCCCGATCATGGTTAGTCCGGAATGAGCTAACAATCTTATCCGGCCCATCAGGTAAACAACGTCCCTGTCACTTTCCCTCTGAGGGCTCCGTGGGCGCCAGCTTAGGCGCTTCTTTAAGGGAGCATTGTTGAATTCAGGGAGGCCGATCCGGACAGGATCCGGCAGCGGGATGTCTTCTATGTAAAACCATTCCAAGGGCCAGTCTTCGGATGCCTTCGTTGGGGTTCCGGACAGATAGCCGGTCCCGGCGATGCGCCATACTTCGGCTCTGCCCACTTGATACATAGGCCCCTTCTTGGAACAGGGCACGAGGCAAAATAGCTCCCTCCACAGTCCGAAATGAGCTTCAACACCCAAGAATAGCTCGCAGAGGGCTACGAAGCCCGCGATATGCAATACTGAGGCAGGCGTAAGATGATGTAGCTGGAGGCCGTAGAACTCCAGCAGCCCCCGCAGAAATGGATGGATGGGAAATCCGAGCCCCCTTATTAAATAAGGGACGAGGCACACCCGCTCTCCTTTGGAGGGATTAGGGGCGCTCTCCGCTTGCCCTCCGCCATTATAGACGGCAAGACTGGCTCGAACCGGGATCATATAGGCCGGGGGGAGAAATCCCTTGGTCTGGAGCGTCACTAACTCGCTATGCGGGATGGAGCATCTTTCCCAATGTCCAGGCTTAGGGCTGGAAGGGCGGGAGGAGGAGTCGCGACGGCTGGCCATGGTGGAATGGATCTTTGTTGAATGCGCTCTGATGAAAGGGGGAAGGTGTGGTTTGGATCTAAATCCTCGTCTCTTTAAATAGGTCAGCTTGTTTACGCGGCTAGGGGTGTGAATGTAAAAACACTCAGACCTTTCATATTCGTTTGACACGTGGGGAGCGGCCATTATTGGGCGCAGAAGCCCAGGAGCGCAACATCTACAAGAAACCGGACTTTATTCAACAGGTACATGGAATTTGGAGGAGAACCCGCCTTGCAATGCCGAAGACAATCTGCGCGCCGGACTCATCGTCATTGAAGCCTGGTTCGGGGGCTATTGAGGGAGTCCTGGATTAGGGGGTGTTCGGATAGCCGAACTGTACCTTCAGCCGGACTCCTGGACTATGAAGATACAAGATTGAAGACTTCGTCCCGTGTCTGGAAGGGACTTTCCTTGGCGTGGAAGGCAAGCTTGGCGATACGGATATTCAGATCTCCTACCATTGTAACCGACTCTATGTAACCCTGACCCTATCCGGTGTCTATATAAATCGGAGGGTTTTAGTCCGTAGGACCACATACACATCAACAATCATACCATAGGCTAGCTTCTAGGGTTTAGCCTCTCTGATCTCGTGGTAGATCTACTCTTGTACTACCCATATCATCAATATTAATCAAGCAGGACGTAGGGTTTTACCTCCATCAAGAGGGCCCGAACCTGGGTAAAAATTTGTGTCCCTTGTCTCATGTTACCATCCGGCCTAGACACACAGTTCAGGATCCCCTACCCGAGATCCGCCGGTTTTGACACCGACAGTAGCACCGCCGAGCCCTCCGGACCGCGTCGTCGCCTCCCCGAGCCCGTGCCGTCCTCATCGCTGGCATCCCCGAGCCTGCTTTCCTCGTCCCCATCGCTGTGTGCCTCCCCGAGCCCGCCTTCTCGTCCCCGCCTCCGCGTGCCGCCCTGAGCCCACCGTCCCCGTCATCGCGTGCCGCCCCGAGCCCGCCATCCTCGTCGCTGGACTCCAGCCATCGCCTCCCCCGTCGAAGTGAGCCCCCCCTTTCCCATGGTCCCCTGCTCCCCATATCCGTGCATTCCCCTGAGCGCCCCTTGCTCTGCCACTGCCCCATGGTCGCCGCCGGCCCCGGCGCATTGAAGAGCACAACAACAACACCATGAAGGAGAGGAGAAGGAGTGGAGCAGCAGCAATGTGCTGTCCACTTTTCTGAAATTTCTGAATTTTTTACAGATATGAACAATGCATATAGAAGGTGTTTGATCAAATGCTAGATGGTTTTGGGCATTTTTTAATTTCTGAATTTTTCGTGGTGAGGTACTGATGCAAGACAGGCGATGGCAAAATTTCAGAATTTTTGAAGTGGTTTAGAATAGGTTTTCAGCGAGTAATTTGAATCTGGTTCAAATTTCATTTGAATAAAATTTGAAAATTTTGAACTATGGATCAGAAGGTTTTTGGTGAAACGGAGTGTGGGTACTGTCATGAAGTTGGTGTAATTTTTCTGGTTGTAAAAGAGTTAGGAAAATTTAGAATATGCTAAATATGTCAAAATGTATTTTTGTTCATAGAAAGTTTTTTGTTCATATATAGAAAGTTTTTACATATGACTATGGATATATGAGCAATTATGATCCATGGATGTATGCATTGGTATATGAGAAATGATGTTCATAGAATATTTACCAGGTATATATGTATTTTTGTTCATAGCATTTTTTCCATTTATATATGTATGTGGCTATGTATGTATAGATGTATGTATGTATGTAGAGATGTATGTATGTAGATACATGAGGAGGGGGTCGATATACCCCCTCTCCGGTAACATTTTTTTTCCATGTATGTATGTCGTCGTCGATATATCCCCTCCCCGATAACATTTCCTTCTTCATATGTTGAGCTAGTTGATTTAGGTTAGTACATTTTAGGTTAGTTGATTTATAGTGCATGATACGTCTCCGTCGTATCTACTTTTCTAAACACTTTTGCCCTTGTTTTGGACTCTAACTTGCATGATTTGAATGGAACTAGAAAAAGTGCCCGTGCGTTGCAACGGGTGAACAACAAAAAGTTCACATTATAAATTTTGACAATCAAGGCAATTTTTTTACATGGTAGATTCTGAACAAAAATATCATTTATAACTCTTAAATTGATTTAATTCAGTGCTAAAGATTAACCGGAGATAAAGGGATAAATTCAAGTATCACAGTTCAGAAAATTAATTGACAGCCATAGAATTGATTTCTTTTCTATTGGGGGCAGGAATGTTAATAAAGATTTCATTAATTTATATTAACATCGAGTATATTCCAACATTTATTTTGCACGTTTGTCCATCTCTCACTTATGCCACGTTCTCACAAATATGTGCAAACTTCACATGTTTGCTGCTGATGTCATAGGTCCTTTTATAATCGCTAAAATTCTCTTAAAAATCTTCTTGCGAGAATTGAATTGTTGTTCTGGTTGAATACTACGTGCTCCCAACTCAGAGACACCTCATAAGAATATTAATAACTGGGAACATTCAGATTTATTTTGTATAGTCAAATATCGATCAAATCAAAGACAGGAAGATTGTCATGTAGCAATCTAGAGCGAACAACTCGCCTTCTTTTCCTCTCTTCTTTCCCCCTGTTTACTTGGATCTTGTCTTTATCACACGAGGACGGCTACAACACATCATAATATTCTCTAGCTTCTTCGGACTCTCCCTCCTCCATCCCCGCATTCATGCAGAGGCATGGCAAGGCTCCGCGCGGCTTGTTAAGGTTTAATGATGCCATGACTTCACAATTTCGCACAAAGTTTGTGCAGACCTATATTAGAAAAGGAACAGAAAAATAAGCATCAGACTCACGCATCTTGTACCAAAAGCAAACAATTCATGTGTGCACTTAACACAGCAGGAGCTGATTGATTAGCATATGGTTACTGCACTGCTGAGCCTAAGCTAGATGTTTTAAGCATCCAATAATCCAAACAGATGGCACAAACGAAGTAGCAACAGACAGCATTGTGATATCCATGCGCCACAACCACCCAAATGTAACATGAGGATAATAAAAATTATGTTTGGCCAATCTTACTTTCATCTAAGAAAATAAAAATTATGTTTGCATGACAGAATATAACTTCTACAACAGCCAAATCTTAAAGCTGGAAAACTAATGTGAGCACTTTTTTCCCATCAAGTTGTGATGTTGTCTCTTCTCCTCTAGCAATAATGTGGTCAATATCTTCTCCTTAGAACTTGATACCATTTCAGCAACAAATCTCACCATCAGCTCATTCTTATTGGCAGCTAATAAAGAACACAACAACAAAAGCACATTAATACTTGTTCCACTTTAACATAAAAAATAATTACATTACATGCAGTGAGAAGAAACAAAAGCAACTTTTTTGTTCTGGGAATCAATCTTGTTGAATGACCAAAGCATCTAAGTCAAGCTTCTTATATGCTCTCTCGATTACTTTTGCCTCAATAGTAATACTACAATGGAACATTTTCTGTATGGCACAAATAAAACATACCGCTACCCTTCTATTTCCAAATAGAAATTAAGAACCTCGGTGCAAAAACGGAAAGACATGAATTTTTTTGTTACAAGTTCTATATGCACGGTCTTCACCTTGCAAACCCACTCGAGTGTTCCTAAGAAACAGAAGAATTCAACCCCAAACACCATGGTAACAATAATAAAAGGGAACTATCGCATCGATGTGCTGGCAGTTTAACATCTGACCATCTCGTTGTTGTGTCTACCGTACATCTGAAAGCATGTGCAGATGATGGTGGCATGACATGTCGAACTGCGAGTATCGTGCGGATGTAGCATCACTTGGTAGTGCATTCCATAAAGAAAATACTATTTGAGAAGACTATACCAGTCACTATCACAAAGAACTACAATATTAACGGTGGAGAGATTGATCCCACCACTTTCCCTAGTTGAAAGCAAGAAGATGAACTTTTCACTCTCTGGCTTGTTGAAAGCTTAAATAAAAGGATCACGATCACCGCCACCAGTTTTGCGATCAATCTAGCAATACTAATACCCTCTGTATGTTTGATAATCTCCCAAGATGTGTAAAAGATGGGTCATCTGCAGGATACACAACTGTGATAAAATACTGAAATGGCGGGCATACATAAGAAAATACGGGATAACCGTATAAGATGGGTCATAAAACTCAAGATAGAATGTGAGCATGGACACAAAATCACCTCACAAGCAGAATTTCTGTAACTCATATTGCTATCATATTTTTATCATAGTCATGATGCTTTCTGAAGCAACCAAGCTAGGTGCATGAGTAACAGAGAGAATCAGTACCTCACAAAATATTAGTACTTTAGAGCCATGGGCCTTTAGCTTGGGAAGACATTTATCTAACAGAACCATCTTTTCCTGTAGAAAGGGAAGTAATTTTCCTTATCTCAAAGAAAGGACCCATTTTTCCTGTAGAAAGCATCAAGCCTTGAGGAGGCGCACCAAGGACGATGCCCTCGAGCTGCTTCAGGACTCCAAGGAGACCACTGATACTGCGGTCCGCGGTAGGGCAGGGGAGGGTCGATACCGGTGGAATCGTCGGGGCACACGGCGGGCATAAAAATTTACAAAACATTGTCACGTACTTTTATATATTTTTACTCACTACTGCAGTTAGTGAATCATGAAAATGTATTCAAGGACCAGACTAAATTCTATACACCAAATATATTTTTCAGGATGAGGATAGAATATACGTGAAGGACTGTTCGTTGTTAATTCACCATCCCGACGGACGGGTGGGTGGATGGTTCAGAATTCTTTAGATTCAGAAGCCTACAGATAGATAGGACACTGAACATGGTGAGGCAGGCTTCAATTCAAAGATGAACCTAGCCTTATTTGCTGCCCCGCAGTTGAACGCCTGTTCTCCCCATTGAATTTTAGATTTATTACTTCACATTTTCTTTTGTCTACTATTCCTCGAGCGAACTGGCATTGCAAAAACTACATTGGTGTATCTTTTGTTAATAAAAACACAAATTGGGCTATGCATGATGAAAGGCCGAAGAATAAAAAGAAGAATTACGGAGCGGTGATGGCCGCCAGGGGTACAAACCATGCCAAAGACCTGCTGCACAAGCACTACACGAGCAGGCCATCCACTCGGATGAATACGGCAGGCGAGTGATGCGTAGAAAGACCACAAGGTACTGACAAATGTCTTTTCCATTCCTCCTTTGATTTTTCTTTGAGGTGAATCTCTCTCACCTGGGCTTGTTGGTCGAGGAAAGGCTGTGTGGCCACCAGTACGGCATGAAGAGATCTCACTTTGCGTGGTGGAGATGAGCTGGTACTCCCGTCCCGCCTACTGCGAGTGCCGTATGGCGGCCTCGCGCTAGGTCCGGGCCTGCGAAAGAGCAGGAGCAGGAGCAGCACCAACGGTTGAGCACGGAGAGGATCTGCCGAGCAGGAGCATGACCAATTGCTGAAGCACGAAGAGGATCGGTCACCGCGTGGGCAGCAACATCGACTCGCTGATCTGCCCCGCTATGGCCTTGGAGGTCTCCCTGCCAGCCATGGAGGCGAGCCCCCACCTGCAAGGACTTTGCGTTGCCGCGCGGGAACCCTCCGTCTCTGTGCCTGGCTCCGGTGAGCTCCTTCCTAGGCTGCCCCCTTCTTCTCTCCCTGCTGCGGATGCCATGAATCTGCCCAGAAAGCCGCGATCTGGCCTTGGTGCGTCGAGCAGCGTGGTTCGCGCGCGCGAGACGCGCCGCCGTCGCTGTCGTCCCCATGCATCTCCTGGACTTGGGACGGGAAGAAGGCTTCCGGGGAGGTCGAAGATCAAGGGAGAGGGAGGAGCTGGAGAGATGGAGACCGCTGCTCCCGGCGTGGAATTTGGTCGCGGACTCGGCGATGAAGGCAGCGGCGTGCCCGCTCGTGCGTGGGAGGATGAAGGGGATCGTGCGTGAGGAGGATAAAGGGGATCGGAGGAGGCCGGCGGCGTGCGGGGTGAGGTAGGCGGGGAGGAGCGCTCGAGGGATAGTGTGGCTGCGTTTTCTTTTTTTTCCTTCGTACCAATTTGACTTGGACGGCGGGTTAGTTCCTAAAAAGCACAGGCACCTTTGTGTAAAAACACCGTGACGTTGAATCCGGAGACTCAATCCGTGCTTTATTATTAGGTAAAGATAACCCGGACTAACGCTGTTTTCAGCAGAATTGCCATGTTATTATTTTTGTGTGGAAATAAAAGTTTTCGGAATGACCTAAAAATCAGCGAAGAATTATTTTGGAATATATGAAAAATACTGGAAGGAAGATCCATGTCAGGGGGGCCTCCACCTGTCCACGAGGGTGGGGGGTGCGCCCTACCCCCTGGGCGTGCCCCCTGCCTCGTGGGCCCCACTAGTAGGAAAAGGGCTATAGATGATATGGACACTAATGGCGCACTAGATATGTGGTGCGCCACTACTATATAGAAGTGGCGCACCATGTGTCGGTGCGCCATTAGTGTGATAGACACTAATGGCCCACCACACCCTGGTGCGCCACTACTAACATATTTTTTTCCAAAAATTCTAATGGCGCACCAGGGAACAGTGCGCCATTACTAGTTTAACTAGTAATGTCGCACCACTCACCACATGCGCCACTACTATCGATTTTTTTTGCAAAACTACTAATGGCGCACCACCAGCTGGTGCGGCGTTAGTAACCAGGGTTACTAATGGCGCATTTGTAGGTGGTGCGCCATTAGTAACCTGGGACTGGCTAGATATTTTGGACAGCCACCTACACACTCACTTTTCCCACTTCATTCTCTCCACCTCCTCCTCCAAGCTTGTCTCGGCTGCCTCCTCCTCCTCACCTCATTTGCACCATAGATTCATCCAAATTAAGTGGTTAAATTACCTTTTTTGATAGGTAAGTAAGGGGAAAGCTTTCTTTATGTTGTAGATCTACTTTTTTCTCCCTCCAACAACATGCACATGCACTTTTTATGGCCTACATAGATCTATGTATATTTGTGGTGTTGCATATATGTTTGTGTTTGCAGGTACCGGTATTTGAAATGCGATTGTTACCAATATTTTGCCGGAATGTTGATTCATTTCCGTTTCGGCGAGAATTTTGGCACTATGCATTCTTTTTGGTCCTATTTTTAGGGAAAGTCATGCCAAATTTTTTCTTGGTTCTAAAATATCGTTTTGCTCTACCCCGCAGGCGACCATGGTCCGCATGATGACCGAAGGCATCGTGGATAGGTTTTTGAGCTCCGCAAAGGCCGAGATGCTTCAAAAGAACGAGACAGAGATAAGATGTCTGTATCAAAGATGCAAGCTGAAGAGCCTTATTGCGGACCCGGATTCCGGGCAGGCGGGGGACCACCTGCTCTTGCGTGGTTTCATGGATGGCTATCGGTGGCAAGGTGATGAAGATGACTATGAAGTCATCCATTGGGGCCGGGCAAGAAATGAGGAAGGGCAGCAAGACAACCACTGCGGCGAGGGCGGGCGAGAAGACGAAGAATCTCTAGAACATGATCACGATGGTGATGCTGTACACAGTCGTCATGTAGAAGATGCCGGACATGATGATGAGGAAGATGAAAATGCCGGAGCAGACGACGATGGACCATCGATGGGCTGGGTGCAGGACCCTCATATTCAAAAGCTGCTTCTCAAGCAAACGGATAACGCAAGAGTTGCCGCTCGAGAGAAAGCCAAGCTGGATCAACTGGAGATATACGCGGTTACTCCATTGTATGAAGGATGCAGGACCGAGGATACCCGCTTGAAAGTAACGCTCATGGCTCTGGAGATGAAGGTAAAACACAAAATGACCGACGCATGCTTCGACGAGAACATGTCATTCTGGCACAAACGTCTTCCCAAGGGGAACAAGTGCCCGACCAGTTGCAATCCGTGGTTACTCAACTGTCACGTGCTAATGACGCAGATACTTCCAGTTGCAATCCGCGGGATCATGGATGCGCACGTCCGTGAAATGCTATTTGTCCTATGCAACTTTTTCGACATCATCTCTCAGAAGTCGGTTGGCATGAGGCAACTCAGAAGGCTACAGGAAAAGATCGTGGTGATACTATGCGAGCTTGAGATATACTTCCCACCCGCATTCTTCGACGTTATGGTGCATCTGCTGGTCCATATCATGGAGGATATCATCCAACTCGGGCCGACGTTCCTGCATAGCATAATGCCGTTCGAAAGGATGAATGGTGTCATCAAAGGATACGTTCGCAACATGTCACGTCCAGGGGGAAGCATAGTCAGGGGCTTTCTGACCAAAGAGTGCATCTCCTACTGCACGAATTATCTAGGCATCGAGAACCCCGTTGGTCTGCACGTCAACAAGCACCTCGGCAGGCTCGCTAGATGGGGTCACCGCGAGGGTCGCCGCGAAATGCATGTCGACTTCGAGGGTCGACTCGCCGACTTTGAAAGAGCAAACCTAGTCGTGCTACAACACATAGACGTGGTCGATCCTTGGGTGGTAGAGCACAAAACCTTTATTGAGAAGACGTACAATGACTGAGGCCAACAGAGGACGGACGGAGATATAATCAAAGAGCACAACTCATGTTTCACGCATTGGTTCAAGAAGAAGCTTCTATCGTACCCTTTACATGAGGATTCTTCCGTGGAAGAAAAACTCATATTCGCCTTGTCACAGGGCGCCGAGCACAACCTGATGACCTATGATGCGTACGATATCAACGGCTACACATTCTACACCAAGGACAAGGACATGAAGAGTGATGGTTATCAGAACTCTGGGGTAACGATGGAATCCTACACCGGTAACAACAAGGACAGATACTACGGAAGGATCAAGGAGATCTGGCAGTTGATCTACGCTGGAGAGAAGGTCCCGATGTTCCATGTCAGATGGGCCAAGAGCGTCCTAAAATAATACCGGTATTTCACCACCATGGTTATACCCGAAACCAAATCCAAGACCGCGGGCACAAACGTCACCATGAAAAATGAGCCATGGGTACTGGCTTCCCAATTGGACCAATGCTTCTTCATTACCGACCCGTCAAAGCCCAGTCGTGTTGTCGTGAGGAGAGGCAAAAGGAAGATCATCGGAATGGATGGAGTCGCCAATGAGCAAGACTTTGACAAGTACGGTGACCCAAAGATGGAACATGATGACGACGATGAAGTGCCATACACCACAAGAAGAAGCAGGACCACCCTACCTAAAGGATGTTCGTTCCACAGAAGAACTCCATTTGCTAAAAAGAAGGGCAAGAAGATTGTGAACAGATAGCTAGCTAAGATCGATTGTACACTACTAGGGAAAAGCTTATACACAGAAACTTACCAGCAGCGCTGTTTAAAAACAGACACTACTGCTAAATAGCAGTAGCATTCTCTACAAAACCACGCTACTAATATCCCTTTAGCAGTAGCGCGCTAGGAGAGAAGAGCGCTACTACTAAAATTGTCAGGGTGTTGCCTCCAGACTAGGTATAGTAGTACCACTATATCCATAGACGCGCTATTGCTAAAGTACTTAGGAGTAGCGCATTTCGCCAACACATGCTACTACTTACTGCTGCACCATCCACCTGATCCACTCCCAGCCACCACTCTTCTCATTCCCTTCTCCTCACAGCCGCCATGCCTTCTGCTCCCACACCGGCGCCACCTCCTCCATCTCCCCAGCCTGTCCCTCAGCAACGCACAGCTCCTCCACCTCGCTAGATGCCACGCCCCCTCCCCTCTCCCCCCAAACTCACAACCCCGCCGCGGGGGCGCGTCCGCGGCGACTGCCCTTCCACGCCGTCTCCGTCCGCCCCTGCCGCTCTGATGTCTCCTCCATCTCCACCTCCTCCCCACAGCAGGCGTCGGGACCGGGCGAGGGCGACGATGCCAAGGGCCCACCGGCGTGCCCGTGCCCTTCTCCCGCGAATCCGCCATCGCGCTACCTCGTAAGGCCGACAACATGTTTTTTCTGCTTGGTGCTCGCTCGCTGTGGTTCTGCAGGTATAATATGATGTGCTTGCTTGTGAATGCAGGGCCGCTAACGAGAGCAGATCTGATGGGGGAGGCCAGCGGGGAAGGCCTCAGTGTAAGTCTGTTTCTTGTAGGAAGTCTTGCAGCTAACTGCTGAAAAAAAAGTGGCATGTAAATCTGATTGATGAAAATTGTTGTATGCCATCAGAAGGTTGTTTGTTTGTCTGAATTCTTAAGCTATATGCACATGTTTAGATGTGCAAATTCTCGAGATTAAAGAGTTAGGGTCAGTAGATAATAGTAAGATTAACCCGTCAGGATAAGTTTCCAAATGTAACTGAAAATTAAACTGTTGTATTATTTTCTTCGGTTGGTGAGGCAGTTCAAGATTAAAATGTGTCCTTGCACGGTTACTTTCACCTACCTAATTCAACTTCTTCCTCCTTTTCACTTGAATTTATTTCACCATGATTCAGTTGCTCTCTCTCCAGATCTGAATGAAACAGGGCATCCAGCCATCTCAAGGGTTAGTTTTGTACGTAGTAGCTAATTAAGCTTCTTATTTGTTTTGTTTTAACGTTTTTCTTGTCGAAGGTCTCAAAATGAACACTGACGGCCACGGGAGTCCCTCGGGGGAATCCTATAAAATACTAGCTCAGGGAAAATATCAAGTTGATTAGAAGAGATTCGCTGATGGAGTTTCCTCCAAAAGCTTGGGTTGACGGGGAGAGACGACACTGCTAGTTTGCTGAAGTGGTAGGTTGCCATTCAGGTGAGTCCCCAATACTCTTCTTCCTTGGGCTCTAGAATTTACTTGCATTAGGGAGTTAGCCGAGCCACATTTAACCTAGTGAAGACAAGATTACGACTTCATTACATTGATAGTCAACAGAAGAACACAACTAAAATATGCGCAGAAAGTTAGTTAGGTTGTAGCCAGAAGCTGTAGAGACTGTTTGGGTGTGATTCCTGTCGGTGGACTGATGAAATTTTTGGTAGAGCAATTCAGGCGTGTGGTTGGATGGATGAATATACCTTGCATACATCTCTAGGATTTACAGAATGAAGCTAACATTTGCTTGAGCCTACTATGTTTTATATGTTAGGAGTATCCTCGGCCAGGTTAATTACTAATGATCTGAAGTACTCGAATAGCTGTAAACTTGTGACCACACAAGTTAACTTTTTATATTTTACCTAATGATTTTTATACTAGCTAGCGTTTCTCATATCACAAAAGCTGTTGTTGCACTTCATATCTTCCACCTTTTTAATCTAATTTCAAGAAGTTAACTTTGGTCGTTGCCTCATTTACATCTATTTTTCAGATGCATTTATCTACTGATTGCCCACATGCAGCCTAGGAACAGGCCGGTGATGTCTTCGGTTGTCATGATGCTGGCCAGTGAGAATGCCATGTTGCCGGAGCCAAATGAGCCCAGTGTAAACCTTGGGAGGAACATGACAGATACAGGATTTTTCTGAAAATGAAAGCGAGTTCACCATGATTATGACAGATACTAGGTAGTTTAGCTTGGGATAGAATATAATGCACGGGTTACAACAGAACTTATTTCTTGTCTCACAATTATTGATTGCTCTTTGTTCTCATTTTCTTTTGTTACCTGAAACTATTCCTTGTCAACAGATAAGCGGAAGCCGGGTTCGGAGCCACCGATAGTGTCTTCCTTGGATTCGTTTGTGCAATAAGGAGGGGACCCAGCCTTCTTCACATGTCAAGCAACAAGTAAGGACCAGCCTTCGGCTGTTGCTATTGATTCATGTGCATGCACAATAAAGAAAGAAAATACAATACTAGATTTGGACACAGGACATGAACCAACAAGTTTTCACTTTCCTGACGTGGGTGTAGGGGTGATTGAGGAGGATTACTGTGGCCCGGTGGGTGTCCTGCTCTTCAACCACTTGGAGGTGCACTTCACCTTGAAGCCTAGTGACTACTGCACACAGATGATCATCCAGGTGATCGCGCCGTCGGAGGTCGCCGAGGTGGAGGTCCTCGACACCACCGTCCGGGGGGAGGTCCACCGGCGTTTGAACTCCAAGCCTTGGTAGATACATCTTCCATGTGGTTTGTTTAGGTTGGTGGTGGAATGCTAGGGAAGGTACCCACCTTTTAGGTGATGGTTGTGTTCGTCTGATGTTAAATGGGATGTCATGATTTCTTTCAGTTGAGATGTTGTTCCTTGACATGAGTTTATTTTGCATCGGGCATGTCTATTTCTATCCAGGAATAATGCATCTAAATTTTATTTTTTTAATTCCTAATTAGCTAGTAGTAGAATGGGAGGAAAAGTGCACGCTACTACTACTTAGGATAGTAGTAGCGCTGGTTGTGATAGTAGTAGCGCGGTGCCATCCACGCTACTACTAACAGACGTAATAGTAGTGTGGGTTGCATCGGCGCTACTGCTATCTACTTAGCTATAGCGTGATACTAGTAGCGCGGGTACCCGCGCTGCTAGTAGCCAGTTTACCCGCGCTGCTAGAAGCCTTTTCTCTAGTAGTGGTATTTAAATTGTAGCCTTCATTTCTCGATTGTATTTCGACATATTGAAATGATATTTCTTCTGTTCTAGTGTCCTCACGAATATTTATTTATGTTTATTATGGTATTGAATTTCTAATTCACAAAAAGTATTGAATTTGTTAATATTTTTTGAACTCATGAATATTTTTAAATTTAATTCATGGGCACTTTTTGAATTCATGAATATTTTTTCTAATTTGATGATATTTTTTCATAATATGAAAAAATATTGAATATTCATGAGGACACTCGATGTCGATCCCCCTCCATCTCAATCGCTATCCCCTCTCGCCAGATCCCCCTCCATCTCGATCGATATCCCCCCTTGCAAGATCCCCCTCGCCGCCGAGCACCCCCCGCACCCTTCCCCGCTCCACCGCCACCGACGACCCCCCGCACCCTCCCCCGCTCCACCACCGCTGCCGAGCCCCC
>NC_041392.1:203620508-203621020 GCF_002162155.2 Triticum dicoccoides
CGAGCGAGACCTAGAGTTCAAGACACCACTGCCGGCCCTCCGGCAGGCAACAAAAAATCCTAAAAAATACTAATGGCGCACCGCTAGGGGGTGCGCCATTGCTATCCAAAAAAAGATTACTAATGGCGCACCTCTAGGGGATGCGCCATTGCTATCCAAAAAAAAGATTACTAATGGCGCACCTTCAGGAGGTGCGCCATTGCTATCAAAATAAAGTTACTAATGGCGCACCGCTAGGTGGTGCGCCATTACTATCCCTCCCCCCACTAAAATCCCCAATCCCCTATTCCCAATCTCACATCTCTCTCAGCCACGACCCACTGCGCCGCCGCCCCTATGTGCGCCGCCGCCCCCGCGCCGCCGCCCGCTCGCCCCTGCCGCCTCCCTCTCCCCATCCTCCCCTTCCTCCCCCTTCTGCCCCCGACCCCACCCTGATGCGTCTCCGTCTCCACGCCATCGAGCACCGAAGCAGGCTGGAGAAGTCCTTCTTCAACCTCGGATTCCACCGCCTC
>NC_041392.1:203621030-203671991 GCF_002162155.2 Triticum dicoccoides
CCAATCCCCTTTCTTCCCCCAATCGATCACATCTCTCAAGCCTTCGATTCCATCTCTCCCTCGGTCCCTCCATCCTCCAGGCCTCCACCGCTGCCAGCTGCCAAGGCACCAACCACCTCCTCGGAGGCAGAGCCGCCTTGCCGACTTAAGCGGCCCGTCATCGCGCTCTCCTCACCAACCACGACACCGGCTGATACGTCTCCAACGTATCTATAATTTTTGGTTGCTCCATGCTATATTATCTACTGTTTTAGACATTATTGGGCTTTATTATCCACTTTTATATTATTTTTGGGACTAACCTATTAACCGGAGGTCCGGCCCAGAATTGATGTTTTTTGCTTGTTTTAGGGTTTCGAAGAAAGGAAATATCAAACGGACTCCAAACGTAATGAAACCTTCGGGAACGTGATTTTCTCATCGGATAAGACTCAGGAGACTTGGACCCTACGTCAAGACACGTAACAGGAGGGCACGAGGTAGGGGGCGCGCCCACCCCCACCAGGCGCGCCCTCCACTCTCGTGGGCCCGCTGTTGCTCCACCGACATACTTCTTCCTCCTATATATATCCACGTACCCCCAAACGATCAGAATAGGAGCCAAAACCCTAATTCCACCGCCGTAACTTTCAGTATCCACGAGATCCCATCTTGGGGCCTGTTCCGGAGCTCCGCCAGAGGGGGTATCGATCACGGAGGGCTTCTACATCAACACCATAGCCTCTCCGATGAAGTGTGAGTAGTTCAGCTCAAACCTACAGGTCCATAGCTAGTAGCTAGATGGCTTCTTCTCGCTTTTTGGATCTCAATACAATGTTCTCCCCCTCTCTTGTGGAGATCTATTCAATGTATTCTTCTTTTTGCAGTGTGTTTGTTGAGACCGATGAATTGTGGGTTTATGATCAACTCTATCTATGAATAATATTTGAATCTTCTCTGAATTCTTTTATGTATGATTGGTTATCTTTGCAAGTCTCTTTGAATTATCAATTTGGTTTGGCCTACTAGATTGATCTTTCTTGCAATGGGAGAAGTGCTTAGCTTTGGGTTCAATCTTGCGGTGTCCTTTCCAGGTGACAGTAAGGGCAGCAAGGCACGTATTGTATTGTTGCCATCGAGGATAACAAGATGGGGTTTTCTTCATATTGCATGAGTCTATCCCTCTACATCATGTCATCTTGCTTAAGGCGTTACTCTATTTTTAACTTAATACTCTAGATGCATGCTGGATAGCGGTCGATGAGTGGAGTAATAGTAGTAGATGTAGGTAGGAGTCGGTCTACTTGTCTCGGACGTGATGCCTATATACATGATCATACCTAGATATTCTCATAACTATGCTCAATTATGTCAATTGCTCAACAATAATTTGTTCACCCACCGTAGAATACTTATGCTCTCGAGAGAAGCCACTAGTGAAACCTATGGCCCCCGGGTCAATCTTTATCATATTGATCTCCTACTACTTAGTTATTTCCTTTGCTATTTACTTTGCCTTTATTTTACTTTGCATCTTCATCATAAAAATACCAAAAATATTATCTTATCATATCTATCAGATCTCACTCTCGTAAGTGGCCCTATAGGGATTGACAACCCCTATTTGCGTTGGTTGCGAGGATTTATTTGTTTTGTGCAGGTGCGAGGGACTCGCGCGTAGCCTCCTACTAGATTGATACCTTGGTTCTCAAAAACTGAGGGAAATACTTACGCTACTTTGCTGCATCATCCCTTCCTCTTCGGGGAAAACCAACACAGTGCTCAAGAGGTAGCAAGAAGGATTTCTGGCGCCGTTGCCGGGGAGGTCTACGCAAAAGTCAACATACCAGGTACCCATCACATACCCTTATCTCCCACATTACATTATTTGCCATTTGCCTCTCGTCTTCCTCTCCCCCACTTCACCCTTGCCGTTTTATTCGCCCTCTCTCTCTCTATCCTCCCTCTCTTTCTCTATTTGCCTCTTTCTCGCTTGCTTCTTGTTTGCTCGTATGGTTAGAATAGTTGTTTATTTATTACTAAACAGAGAACCTAAGATCTATGGATCCTCATCCACTTGCTAATCTTTTTAAGAGGTCCAATTATGATGAACCAATTGCTAGTGAGTTTTGTGCACTAGATTATCTTCATGAAGTTTTGCTTGAAATTCGTGAATCTGAAAAGTGTGATGAATTACTTTATGAAGCGATTCACGATAGATCTTTGAATAAAAAGCATGATTGCAATGATGTTCTTATAGATTCTATTAATGTCAATTGTACTAATAATATGCAAAACCCTAAGCTTGGGGATGCTAGTTTTGCTATGTCCTCTACTTGTTGCAATGATCATGATTGGGGTGATTCTTCTTTTGATCTTGAAAATTTATTTAAGCCCCATGATGAATATGAGATTGATTATAATGTTTGAAATAATATTGAAAGTGGGTTTGGAAGAATGTCAACTTTAGATCCCACATATTTGGATAATGTTCAATCTTATGAAGTTTTTGATAAAAGTGGGTTTGAAGAGGTCATCACTTTAGTTAATGTTAATCCCACTATTTTAGAAGAGTGTCAACTTTGCATGCATGTGGATCGTGTTGAAAATATTTTATGTGATAGCTATTTTGTTGAATTTTCTTATGATCCCACATGTAATTATTATGAGAGAGGAAAATATGATTGTAGAAATTTTCATGTTACTAAATTACCTCTCGTTATGTTGAGATTGCTATTGTTTCTTTCCGCTTCCTTGCATATGCTAGTTTTTCCTTGCTATGATAATTTGTTTGCCTTTAAGATTCCTATGCATAGAAAGTATGTTAGACTTAGATGTGTTTGTCACGTGTTTTATGATGCTCTCTTTGTGCTTCAATTCTTGTCTTTCATGTGAGCATCATTAAAATTATTAATGCCTAGCTATAAGGCTTTAAAGAAAAGCGCTTGTTGGGAGACAACCCAATATTTTTCCTTGCTGTTATTTAATAAGTAATTTATTTAGCCTCTGTTTTGTTTGTGTTTTTTGTGTTTAATTAGTGTTTGTGCCAAGTAGAACCGTTGGGAAGACTTGGGGAAAGTCTTATTGAACTTGCTGTAAAAAAAACAGAAACTTTAGCGCTCACAAAAACTGCTGTCATTTTTATTTGGAAAGTTATATTTAGTTAATTCTTTTTGCAGATGATTAATAGATAAATTCCTCACGTCCATCAATTTATATTAGAATTTTTGGGGTTCCAGATCTTGCTCTAGCTACACATTACTACAGATTGTTCTGTTTTTGACAGATTCTGTTTTTCGTGTGTTGTTTGCTTATTTTGATGAATCTATGGCTAGTAAAATAGTTTATAAACCATAGAGAAGTTGGAGTACAGTAGGTATAACACCAATATAAATAAAGAATGAGTTCATTACAGTACCTTGAAGTGATCTTTTGTTTTCTTTCGCTAACGGAGCTCACGAGATTTTCTACTTTAAGTTTTGTGTTGTGAAGTTTTCAAGTTTTGGGTAAAGATTTGATGGATTATGGAACAAGGAGTGGTAAGAGCCTAAGCTTGGGGATGCCCATGGCACCCCCAAGATAATCTAAGGACACCTAAAATCCAAAGCTTGGGGATGCCCCGGAAGGCATCCCCTCTTTTGTCTACTTCTATCGGTAACTTTACTTGGAGCTGTATTTTTATTCGCCACATGATATGTGTTTTGCTTGGAGCGTCTTCTATTATTTGAGTCTTTGATTTTTAGTTTACCACAATCATCCTTGCTGTACACACCTTTTGAGAGAGACATACATGATTTGGAATTTGTTAGAATACTCTATGTGCTTCGCTTATATCTTTTGAGTTATATAATTTTGCTCTAGTACTTCACTTATATCTTTTAGAGCACGGTGGTGGATTTTTTATAGAAACTATTGATCTCTCATGCTTCACTTAGATTATTTTGAGAGCCTTAATAGCATGGTAATTTTCTTTAAATCCTAATATGCTAGGTATTCAAGAATAAAGAAATTCTCTTATGAGTGTGTTGAATACTATGATAAGTTTGATACTTGATAATTGTTTTGAGATATGAAGATGGTGATACTAAAGTCATGCTAGTTGAGTAGTTGTGAAAAATACTTGTGTTGAAGCTTGTGATTCCCGTAACATGCACGTATGGTGAACCGTTATGTGATGAAGTCAGAGCATGATTTATTTTTGATTGCCTTATGAGTGGCGGTCGGGGACGAGCGATGGTCTTTTCCTACCAATCTATCCCCCTAGGAGCATGCGCGTAATACTTTGCTTTGATAACTTGTAGATTTTTGCAATAAGTATATGAGTTCTTTATGACTAATGTTGAGTCCATGGATTATACGCACTCTTACCCTTCCACCTTTGCTAGCCTCTCTAATATCACGCACCTTTCGTCGGTATCATACACCCACCATATACCTTCCTCAAAACAGCCACCATACCTACCTATTATGGAATTTCCATAGCCATTCCGAGATATATTGACATGCAACTTTCCACCGTTCCGTTTATTATGACACACTCCACCATTGTCATATTGCTTAGCATGATCATCTAGTTGACATCGTATTTGTGGCAAAGCCACCATTCATAATTCTTTCATACATGTCACTCATGAGTCATTGCATATCCCGGTACACCGCCGGAGGCATTCATATAGAGTCATATTTTGTTCTAAGTATCGAGTTGTAATTGTTGAGTTGTAAGAAAAATAAAAGTGTGATGATCATCATTATTAGAGCATTGTCCCAATGAGGAAAGGATGATGGAGACTATGATTCCCCCACAAGTCGGGATGGGACTCCGGACGAAAAAAAGAGGCCATAAAAAAGAAAAAATGCCCAAATAAAAAAAAAGAAAAAATGAGAAAAAAGAGAGAAGGGACAATGTTACTATCCTTTTACCACACTTGTGCTTCAAAGTAGCACCATGATCTTCATAGTAGAGAGTCTCTCATGTTATCACTTTCATATACTAGTGGGAATCTTTCATTATAGAACTTGGCTTGTATATTCCAATGATGGGCTTCCTCAAAATGCCCTAGGTCTTCATGAGCAAGCAAGTTGGATGCAAACCCACTTAGTTTCTTTTTGAGCATTCATAAACTTATAGCTCTAGTGCATTCGTTGCATGGCAATCCCTACTCACTCACATTGATATCTATTGATGGGCATCTCCATAGCCCGTTGATACACCTAGTTTATGTGAGACTATCTTCTCCCTTTTTGTCTTCTCAACAACCACCACCCTATTCCACCTATAGTGCTATATCCATGGCTCACGCTCATGTATTGCATGAAGATTGAAAAAGTTTTGAGAATGTCAAAAGTATAAAACAATTGCTTGGCTTGCCATCGGGGTTGTGCATGATTTAAATATTTTGTGTGGTGAAGATGGAGCATAGCCAGACTATATGATTTTGTACGGATAACTTTCTTTAGCCATGTTATTTTGAGAAGACATAATTGATTTTTAGTATGCTTGAAGTATTATTATTTTTATGTCAATATGAACTTTTGTCTTGAATCTTTCGGATCTGAATATTCATACCACAATTAAGAAGAATTACATTAAAATTATGCCAAATAGCACTCCGCATCAAAAATTCTGTTTTTATCATTTACCTACTCGAGGAAGAGCAGGAATTAAGCTTGGGGATGCTTGATACGTCTCCAATGTATCTATAATTTTTGATTGATCCATGCTATATTATCTACTGTTTTAGACCTTATTGGGATTTATTATCCACTTTTATATTATTTTTGGGACTAACCTATTAACCGGAGGCCAAGCCCAGAATTAAAGTTTTTTGCCTGTTTTAAGGTTTCGAAGAAAAGGAATATCAAACGGACTCCAAACAGAATGAAACCTTCAGGAAAGTGATTTTCTCATCGGATAAGACTCAGGAGACTTGGACCCTACGTCAAGACACGTAACAGGAGGGCACGAGGTAGGGTGGCGCGCCCACCCCCACCAGGCGCGCCCTCCACCCTCGTGGGCCCCCTGTTGCTCCACCGACGTACTTCTTCCTCCTATATATATCCACGTACCCCCAAAAGATCAGAATAGGAGCCAAAACCCTAATTCCACTTCCGTAACTTTCTGTATCCATGAGATCCCATCTTGGGGCATGTTTCGGAGCTCTGCCGGAGGGGGCATCGATCACGGAGGGCTTCTACATCAACACCATAGCCTCTCCGATGAAGTGTGAGTAGTTCACCTCAGACCTACGGGTCCATAGCTAGTAGCTAGATGGCTTCTTCTCTCTTTTTGGATCTCAATACAATGTTCTCCCCCTCTCTTGTGGAGATCTATTCGATGTAATCTTCTTTTTGCGGTGTGTTTGTTGAGACCGACGAATTGTGGGTTTATGATCAAGTCTATCTATGAGTAATATTTGAATCTTCTCTGAATTCTTTTATGTATGGTTGGTTATCTTTGCAAGTCTCTTTGAATTATCAGTTTGGTTTGGCCTACTAGATTGATCTTTCTTGCAATGGGAGAAGTGCTTAGCTTTGGGTTCAATCTTGCGGTGTCCTTTCCCGATGACAGTAAGGGCAGCAAGGCACGTATTGTATTGTTGCCATCGAGGATAACAAGATGGGGTTTTCTTCATATTGCATCAGTCTATCCCTCTACATCATGTCATCTTGCTTAAGGCGTTACTATGTTTTTAACTTAATACTCTAGATGCATGCTGGATAGCGGTCGATGAGTGGAGTAATAGTAGTAGATGCAGGGAGGAGTCGGTCTACTTGTCTCGGACCTGATGCCTATATACATGATCATACCTAGATATTCTCATAAGTATGTTCAATTCTGTCAATTGCTCAATAGTAATTTGTTCACCCACCATAGAATACTTATGCTCTCGAGATAAGCCACTAGTGAAACCTATGGCCCCCGGGTCTATCTTTGTCATATTGATCTCCTACTACTTAGTTATTTCCTTTTCTATTTACTTTGCCTTTATTTTACTTTGCATATTTTTCATAAAAATACCAAAAATATTATCTTATCATATCTATCAGATATCACTCTCGTAAGTGGCCCTATAGGGATTGACAACCCCTATTTGCGTTGGTTGCGAGGATTTATTTGTTTTGTGCAGGTGCGAGGGACTCGCGTGTAGCCTCCTACTGGATTGACACATTGGTTCTCAAAAACTGAGGGAAATACTTACGCTACTTTGCTGCATCATCCCTTCCTCTTCGGGGAAAACCAACGCAGTGCTCAAGAGGTAGCACCGGCCACCTGCTCCTCCCCAACCACGACGCCGGCCACCTGCTCCATCGTCTCCAGCAGAGGTTACTCCACCTAGCTACAGCACTCGTGCGCTTGGCGGCTAGGGTTTGCCTCCAGCCCCTCCCCTCCCCCATCAACGAGGGGAGCATCCGGTGCCCCCGCCCTCGAGTTCGTCGACGGAGCCATCCTCCAGCCACAGCCGCCGCAGGTACAGAGCCCCCGATTCCATCTTCCCCCTCGCCCCCATTTTTCCTCGATCCAACCCATCGATCCATTAGACACTGTATATTTTTGGCGCTGGTAGAAATCAGACCCGCAAAGAATTACCTCTGGCAGTAACAGTTGTTGTGGTGTTCGGGGTATGTGCAGTAGTACAGACAAGTGACCCATCTATGCAAATAATCTTCAGACTAAAAGTAAATGTATATGAGCATTGGATGATACAATGTCTGAATCTTGCATGATACAGTGTCTGAATCTTGCATGGAAAGATGCAAGATTACTGCCCCCTTTTTTTGAACCATGTTAATTGTGGCTATATGCATCTATGATGCAGATGTTCAGGGGCAATAAAACTTCCATTTTTATTGTGTTTACAAATTCATCTAGGATTGTTGAGTTTAACGTTGTGTTGATCTTCAATTCATCAATGCTCTCAATGCAATTGTGAGCATTTTTTGCAATTGTGAACTCTCAATGCTCAAGTCTGGAAGTGTTTACAAATTCGAAGAGTTCACATGACTACTGGTCAAATACTCTAGTGTATTTAGTGTAAATCTAGTCTGAAACTATTAGAGCTCTTGGTGATTTGCAAATTCAGTTTAAATAAAAATTTGGCACATGACTACTGATAATGTATCAAAGATGTTGCTACTGGATGAGCACAAGAACTACTCAATAAATTTTGATGTACTCTGATCATGTATGCAAGATGTTGCCACTCGATGCATGGATGCATGACTGGGACATGACTACTCAGTAGATTATGACACCTGATAATCACAGTAAACTGTTAACAAATTACAGTTTACTGTCCATTTTAGCCTAGCATTCAGTTATCTTTTCACCCTTTTTCTGTCCATTCAGTTATATTTTCAGTAGGAAAATCTGTGTAACAAATTACAGTTTACTGTCATTATCAGTTTACTGTCCATTTTTGTTTTGATTTTACTGTATGTATCTTAACTGAATCTTAACTGAAATTTGACCATGTCTGGTTCCTTTTTTGCAATTATAAAAAGGGAAAGAAAAACAACCATTGAACCAACAGATAATTGATTTTGTAGAACAAGTCGTGTTGCCAGTCTTGAACCAACAGATAATCTTAATTGAAATTTGACCATGTCTTGTTGCCAGTCCTAATGAAAAAGCAACTGAATTTCCAACAACCTGCTAGGTAGAACAATCCATTTATATCATGAATATATGAAGGGAAGGACATGATTGCTACATGATTGCCATTATACTCCTTGCTGCTAGTTGCCAGTACTGTAGCTTCTAGCTTAACTTGTTTGCTACATCTCAGCATTATTTCTCAGTGCTACAAATGTGTTTAACTTGTAGCTTCTAGCTTAAGTGAGTAGCCAGTACTGTAGTGAGTAGCTTAATTTTTTTAAGTACTACCAGTTAGTAGTACTGCTAGTGAGTAGATGAACTCCATTTAACTAGCTTAATTGAGTTTCAATTGTGTAGTGAAGTTCTTATATTTTGTATGATGCGGTTCACGCTTAAACTATCCTTCTATGTAGTCTGTTGGATCATCTATGTACTATGTATGACGTGGCATGTGGTGTGGTCGATGCTGAGATGTCAACTCTATGTACTATGTATGTTGTGGCATGTCGTGTGGTCCGAGTGATCAGGTTTCAAATGATTTTGATTTTTTATGATTTTTATGCACATAGGTGAAGCCACTGACTACACTTCAGGTTCTACTCCTAGAACACTTCAGGAATTTTACTTCATAACTGAGTATTTTCATGATATTGGGGGGTTTTGTCTCCGACCATCGTGTCGTGATGATATTGTGGGGTGTTGTGGGGTTGCAGCTGGGCGGGGGTGGGGTAATGATTTTGCAGGTACCCCGAGAGACCCTTGAGTTTGCCGAAATGTCGATTAACTTCTGTTCCGGCAAATTTGGGTACTCCATATGTCCTATTTTCAGCAAAGGTCATGCTGAAATTTTCCGTGAATTTTAGCGTGACTTTGCTAAAAATAGGACATATGTGGTACTTGCGACTAATGCATGGGCCGGGGTATCTTATTACTTAATTAAGTAGGATCAACTGCCCCTTTATTCTTGCTACATTAAACACATGTGCTGAATTCATGTGTGGACAGACAAAAAAGCAACTGCCATAGGTGGCAATAGAGCCAAGTGATTAGGCCCAACTTAGAATTCTCCTTCCCTTTTCTTAATAGGGTATATTATTAGAAGATACCCATATATATCAGTCAACCTAGGGTGCCTCGGCATCGATAAACCCTAAATGATGAAAACTTAACTTAGCATTTAGGATGCCTCGGTGTCGACAAACCATAAATTATAAAACCTTGGCTTTTAGGGTGCCTCGATGTCGATAAAAACCTAAATGATGAAAGCTTAGGCTTTTAGGGTGCCTCGGTGTTGACAAACCCTAAATGATAAAAGCTTAGCTTTTAGGATGCCTCGGTGTCGACAAACCCTAAATGATGAGACCATGATCTTGTTCCTTGACAATAACCAACTTGTTGATCAAACTTTTTTCCTATTTAGAGCGAAACATGGCCCACAACAATGAGGCCGGCGGTTCGAGCAAGCAATTCTAGGAGCTATCCCAGGAGATGGAGGAAGAACCTCACCGCTATGAGGATGCCGCGGAAGACACCGATCCTGACTACACAACCCCTAGTGGCATCGGGGATGACACCACTGATGGTGCCGCCGAGGATGCCACCACTGATGATGGCAGCGCACGCACAGATGGCAGCCAACAGAAGAGGCAACGGAAGGACCGGCGCTCGAACGTGCTCGGCACCGTCAACGAGGAATTTACTGAAGTGAACTCCGACGGACATCCAACGGCACCCAAAGAATTAGTCAAGGGGTACTCAGTTCAGCTCGGGTGCATTCTCTGGAGCACCGTCTCGATCAACACCGAGAACCTAAGGCATAAGGACCGAGGGAATTTGCGCAGCCTCCTCTTCACGAAACTACACGAACAATACAAGTTCCCCGCTGACTTTCCAAACACACGCCTCTCAGGGAATAAAGTGAACAGTGCCGCCCTCACGAGGATGAGCACGGCCCTGTCTACTTGGAGAAGTGCGGTGAAGAGAATGATTGACAAAGGTGATAGTTATGAGAAGATCAAGGTGAAAAATCCTTCGATCAGCGAAGATGACTACAAGGAGTTCAAGATCAAGTGCGAGAGCAGCGCAACCTCCGAATCAAGTCAGTGGGGGAAAGAAATGTGAGAGTTGAACTTAGGGGTCCACCAACTCGGTCCCGGCGGTTACAGAGTGGCAGAGCCTATATGGGACAAGGAGGACGCGGAGCGTGCCAAGCAAGGCCTACCGCCCCGCTTCGAGAAATACCATGACAAGCAGACCAAGAACTATGTCAGGGCCCGGTACAAGGAGGACCTGGTAACAAAGGAGCTTACCACGGATCCGAGGACCAGGGTGCTTGAGCGTGTTCTGGTAAGAATACACCCCCGCGTAATTGGCTCCATATGGTTGCATTCTAATTAATGAAGCCAAATATCTAAATGGTTCACATTCCTTCCGCAGGAGACTAAAAGCAGTAGCGTGGGGTCGTCTTAGAGCTCCCCTTGGGACAGCACTCTAAATAGGGCGTTGAACGTAATGAAAAACAAGGATAAGCTCAGTAAGCCGTCGTCAGCTGGTCGTGTGGCCGGCAAAGGCTTGTCCACAAAATGGTCGTGATACTATAATGCTGGTGGGAGAAAGGAGAGAAAGAC
Source organism: Triticum dicoccoides (assembly GCF_002162155.2). NCBI lineage: Eukaryota > Viridiplantae > Streptophyta > Magnoliopsida > Poales > Poaceae > Triticum > Triticum dicoccoides. The sequence goes on from NC_041392.1 coordinate 203,632,233, forward strand.
CAGCTCGGAAAGCCAGTCGCGCGAGGTTCAAGAACTCAACGCACAAGTAGCGCAGATTCCGGAGATTGTCCAAGAGCAAGTGCAACAACAACTGGGAACGACGCTCACTACCATTGTGCTTACCTTGATTGAGGGGATACAGGCGTGGATTGCAGGCGGCCAACAGGGGCCGCCCCCGGTTCCCAGCTTCATGGCCAGCAACTCACACAACGCGCAGGCGGCGCCATTGGTGTCTCCGGCGGAGGCGGTATTGGTGTCTTCGACGCCGGCACGGGCATTGGAGCTTAATGCACCCCGGTGTACGCCAGCCGGCACCTCGGCAGAAAGCGGCCCCTCTGTCAGTTGCACGCCCGCCGTTGGTGGTGCCTCGACATTAGCCGAGCTCGACGCCATCACAGTAACTAAGCCTCTCAGCCGATGACTTCATCTCCTTGCCTTTGACTGGGCATCCCTGACGCCTTACATGTTTTCGCAGGGCGCCGCCGACGTTCCATGCACTCTCCTGCACTTCGTGGGCGGCGAGTTGATCGATGTCACCAAGGGCAGAATCGTTCAACCGGGCAACCCTGTGTTCCACGGTAATCTGATGCCACCCACCGTGTATAGGGTTGAACTGGTTCCGGTGCTGCCAGGCTGCAACGAGTTGTTACCTCCGATTCGACCCACTGGGGCCGACGAAAATGATGTGATGAGCCTCGGCGCATGTGTAAGCTGGCCCCTGCTTTGGCCGAAGAGCCAGATTCGTTTGGGGTGGGGGACACCACCCCACAGACAACACCGCCAGTCGTGCCGGCGCCAAGCCATGGCAAGACCGCCGCAATGCTACCGGACATGCCAGACATCCCTATGGCACAGGATCCGAACATGCATATGGCACAGGATACGGACGACGACGACGGTACATTTACCAACATCGATAAGTACTTTGCCGAACATGGGTACGGTGACGAATTCTTGGGGCCTCCTTCTCAAGAACCCAACCCTGCAAAAGACGACCGCGATCTAGCTGGTACCACGGAGAAACCCAATTGCAACAGGCGTCGTCTGGCGTTCAGTTCTCAGGAGACGCCTCCAGCTGCCGCCTTCACCGAGCCTCAGATAGCCGAGGTGCGAAATATTATCAGCCCCAACACACTCAAGAAGGCGGTCTGTGAGCAAAACTCAGTCCCATTACAGCAGAAGAAGAAGGGACGGAAAATAAAGAGTAACAAGGGTGGGAGCCAGCCGGCACCGAGTACGATCCGTGCTCAGGACGGTCCACCTTCACCTAAGGATATCTCGAGGAGGGTGCATGTGGCGCGTAGGCCAATGCTACCGACTAATCTGCTCAATGCTGCAACCGGTGTTATGCGGAGTCTGCATGACAGTGTTCTTTCTTTGGAGAAGCGGCGTCTCTCCGAGAATGATGTGGCATACCCAGTTTTCATGGACAAGGTGCCATAGGGCAAGGGCTTTGTGGATAACGCCATCGGGGGTACGATCGTCCTGCGGTTTGATGACATCTTCGCTATGTTTAACCTTCATCCGCTGCACTACACCTTCGTTCAGCTATTTTTGCTGAGTATGGAGATGCGGATCATTAGAGACAAGACCCCGGACATCGTGATAGTCGACCCCTTCTACATGCATGCCAAGATCTTGGGCAGCGCTGGGGACCGGCAAGTCGCGAGTTCTTACCTCGAAGGCATCATTCTGGCAAACCCAGATAAGGATAACTTCCTCGTGCCTTACTTTCCCGAGTAAGTCATCCCCTCACCACCCCGTAACATATGATTTCTTAGATTTTGATCATTCTTTTTTTCTAACATTCCGTGTTTTGTGCAGTGACACACATTGCACACTCATCCTCTTAAGCCCGAAATATTCCATGGCCACGTATTTCGACTCGGACCGTCAGTCGAAGAAAGACTACACAAATATCAAGAAAGTTCTTGATGATGTTCTCCCCGGCTACGCCAGACCTGGATGCACCTTCACCAGGTCAGTTCGTAGGTACGGCAAGCACGTGTTCGCCCACAATACGACGTTCCCCTGCGTCAAGCAGCCGCCTGGCGGTCATAAGGATGCCTACTACGCCCTCCATCACATACGTGCGATTGTACGGGACCATAATCACCTTCTGCTACCAAATAATCTCAAATTGGGCCGCAAGCTTGTTGGCAATCCAGGACGCGGACATTAGACAAGAATTATTTCGCATCCAGTTGGAGTTTGCGAAAATCATCCATCAAGATGTCCTTCGTACCTCGGGGCAGTTATACCTTAGATATCAACCGTCCAACAATGAGATATTGAGTTTGCTCAATTAGGACCTCATATGCAGAAGTTATGGCAGTTCTTGTTTTCTTGAGTGTGGTTTTTGTCAGGGTCCCAGCGGTAGTACCGTGGTACCCAGCGGTAGTACCACTGAGGGGTCACAAGCGGCAGTACCGCTCCGCAGCGGTACTACCGGCGGTGACTCCGCAGCAGTACTACCGCTGGCTTACCAGGTCCCTACCGCGTCGATTCGAGGGGTCTTTTTCTGTGTCGGATTGTGTGGTACCTCGCTGCGGCAGTACCGCTCCTTAGCGGTAGTACCGCCCTTCCTCCACGGTAGTACCGCCCGGTTCCCTCTTTCCCTTTCCCCTTCGCTCTGCGCGGCAGTACCGCCGAAGGGAGCGGTAGTACCGCTTAACCCAGCGGTAGTACCGCTGTCTCCTGCGGTACTACCGCCCCAAGGTTCATGTTTTGTTGCTCCTTTTCCCTGTTTCTTCTGCCTGAGCGGTAGTACCGCTCGTGTGCGGGCTGAGCACATAACGGTCGCATTTTCCCCCTCCTATAAAGGGGGTCTTCTTCCCCAATGAATCTTATCCTTTAAGCTCGTGTTCTTCCCCCATTGTTGACCTTCTTCAAGCTTGCTAACTCTCAATCCCTCCATGGATTCTTGCTAGTTTTTGATGGAAAAGAGAGAGGAGATCTAGATCCACATTTCCACCAATCACTTTCTCCTCTATGTGAGGGGAACCCCTTGGATCTAGATCTTGGAGTTCTTGGTGTTCTCTTTCTTGTTCTTCCACTCATTTTCCTCCCTAGCATTAGTTGCTTCTGTGGGATTTGAGAGAGAAGGACTTGGGAACTCCGTGTGCCCTTGCCATTGCATTTGGTGCATCAGTTTGAGTTCTCCACATGATACGTGGAAGTTACAAGTTGAGAAGCTTATTACTCTTGGGTGCTTGGTACCCTTGAGCTTGTTCCTCTTGGGTGCTTGGGTGCCCTAGACGGTTGTTGGTGTTCGGAGCTCAATCATTGTGGTGCAAAGCTCCGAGCAAGCGTCGGGGTCTCCAATTAGGTTGTGGAGATCGCCCCAAGCAATTTGACGGGTACCGGTGACCACCCCCAAGGGTTGCTAAAGTGTATGGGTTCGGTGACCGCCCCCAAGGGTTTCCATTTTTACGGGTTTGGTGACCGCCCTCAAGGGTCCCTTAGTGGAATCACGGCATCTTGCATTGTGCGAGAGCGTGAGGAGATTACGGTGGCCCTAGTGGCTTCTTGGGGAGCATTGTGCCTCCACACCGCTCCAAACGGAGATTAGCATCCGCAAGGTGTGAACTTCGGGATACATCATCGTCTCCTCGTGCCTCGGTTATCTCTTACCCGAGCCCTTTAATTATGCACTTTACTTTGTGATAGCCATATTGTTTCTTGTCATATATCTTGCTATCACATAGTTGCTTATCTTTCTTAGCATAAGTTGTTGGTGCACATAGGTGAGCCTAGTTGTTTTAGGTTTTGTGATTGGAAAATGAACCGCTAGGTTTATTCTGCATTTGTTCAAGCCTAAACCATAATTATTTTAAAACGCCTATTTACCCCCCTCTAGGCGACATCCACGATCTTTCAATTGGTATCAGAGCCTCGTCTCTCTTTATAGGGCTTAACCGCCTAGAGAGTAAGGATGTCGACTAGGGGTTTAGGATTCTCTGACACTCTTAGTTTCGATGGAACAAATTTTGATGTTTGGGTAATTCACATGCTTAATCTCTTTAGGGTCATGGACCCAAATTTAGAGCAATTCTAGATATGGGGTTTTCTCCTCCAAAGGATCCCCAAAGATTATCTTTAGAGGATGAGAAAAACTCTTATATCAATGCTCAAGATTCTAATGTTCTTTTCAATGTTTTGAGCAATGTAGTTATATTTCAACTCATGCCGTTCTGGGATGCTCATGAGTTGTGGATGAATCTTCAAGATAAATATGGTGTGTCCAAGATTTGTGGGGATGATTGTTCTCCCTCCACCCCCGGTCGTATAGTATTCTCAACTTCTACTTCACCTACATGTGGTTTGCCACAAGGTAATGATATGGTGAGTAGTGTTGGTCATTGCAATGATGATAGTGTGCTTATTGTGGATGATCCTGCATCACTATCTTATTGCAATGCACCTTCTTTGGGCTTTAACACTTCGAGCACTCTAAATATTTTACATGCTTGTGTTGATAGTCCTTGCATATCATGTAGAAATTGCTTGACTAAATCTCATGATGATATGTTTACTATGTCTTGTTGCCATGGTAAAAATGCATATATTTCCTCGAATTGTTGTGCTAACAATGTAGAGGAAACCCAACACCCCATGGAACAAGATGTGGTCTTGAACGGTGCTTCAAGGGATCCTACATCATCAACGATTGCTTTTTGCCTTATGTCTAAGGCTTCAAAGGTATCTCCTACTTTGAAACCCAATATGTCTCTTGATGATGATGTTGATGCTAATGATGATGAGGATAATGATGAAGAGAATGATAATGTTGCCTCCTTAAAAATTAAGGGGGAAATAGTTTTTAAAGCTCTTCATAAAAATGAAATTGCTCGTTCCAACTTCATGGAAATCATGTCCATTGCCATTGAGGGCAAGAAGTATATTGATGAGTTGGAATCTCGTCTTGAGGAGCATGAGGTCACCATTGATAAAATGGAAGGTTATGAGCGTGATTACGCAAATGAAATTGCGGACCTCTCTCAAGCTCTTGAACTTGAACAAACCACCAAGGAATCTCTTGAGGAGACTTTTTCTCTAGAATTATCTAGAGTGAGGGAATCTCGTGGTAGAGCTCTTGAGGTGGCCAATGATTTTGAAACTAAAAATGAGGAGCTTGAAGTTGCGCATGCTAAACTCCTTGAGGACTTTGAGCACCTCGAAAATGGCTCAAGGGTCATTAATAGTGAGCTCATCAAACTCACCGAGTCTCATGCTCAACTTAAAGCTTCATATTCTAAAGAGCTTACCAAGTTGTCTTCTCCTCTTGTTGCTAATGATGATGCTTGTGCTACTAACTCTATCTCTTGTGAAGCATCCATATTGAAGGAGAATGTTGAGCTAAGGGCTCAACTTGAGTTGCTATCTAGCAATTATGGAATGTTGGAAGAAAATCATGTAAAGCTCACAAGCTCTCATGATGATCTTCTAGTATCCCATAATGTGCTAAATTAGCTCATGAGGCCATGCTTGCTAAGGTAACATCTAGTGAGCCTCATGTGGATACTAGCACTACTTCTATTCAAAATGCTATATTGCCATGTGCTAGTCCTTGTAATTCATCTACTCACAATGTTGGTACATCTTGTGATGAATTGCTTTTCTTGCCTTGTTGCTCTAACGATGAATCTTATACTTCCTCTAGTACTTGTGTTGAGACTAACCATGTAGAGGAAATCAAAGAGCTCAAGGCCCAAGTCACTTCTTTGAAGAAAGACTTGGAAAAGAGTCATGAAGGGAAATCCACACTCAACAATATCTTGAGTGTGCAAAAATCCGCCAATGACAAAGGTGGACTTGGATTCAACTCCAATAAGAAGAAGAAGTCCAAGATGATCAAGAAGAAGGGCCAAGAACAAGTCAAGAATTCGGCCAAGATTATTTGCTTCAAGTGCAAAGTCGAAGGGCATCATGTTAGATCTTGCCAATTGAAGAAGAAGCCCATTAGTGACAAGCAACAAGGGAAGCGGCCACAAGTTCACTCTCATTCTTAACCTCAAGTTGAAGAAAGGCCTCTTCCCAAGAAGACTCAAGCTAATGCTTCTCAAGTTGAGAAATCAAGTGAGAAGAAAGTGAAGAGTAGACGTTGCTACCTATGTCGTGAGAAAGGTCACCTCACTTCTTCATGCACTAGTGGTAACTTATCCAACCCAATTATTATTGATTATGTCTATTCTCTTGGGAAGGATAAGGTTGGTAATGTGTTCGCCAAATTTGTTGGTGCTCAAAGGGGTGTCAAGAAAAGAACCGTTTGGGTAGCCAAGCCTATTGTGACTAACCTCTTAGGACCCAACTTGGTTGGGGACCAACTATCTCATACTTGATCAATAGGTGTTGTTGGAGGTCACTTGGAGACTTGGCTACATTATGAAGAATTAAGGGGACTTCATCATTCTTAGTGTCTCAAGCCAAGTCATTCGGATTATCAAGTTTCTATCTTATATCCAATGTTCCTCCTTGCGGTAACTCATGCTTAAATTGTGTACATTGATAGTTACTTGCCCCTTTGTATGTTTGGCTTCGTTCCTTGCATATGTTTGTATATGTTGTGCTTCCAACTTGATTATCTTCAGCATTCAAGTATGTATGTGTTGGTTTGCACATCATGTACGTGTGTGTCGTGCGTAGAGCCTTTATGCTTCTTATTCATATCTTAGTTGGCTCTTGTGAGAGATTAATGGAATATCCCATTATGGGGTAGTGATGTGCTTTGTGCACTTCACAATCCTATAAAGGTGGGTACATGGGGAATACCACTTAGTATTGATATTACAAGCTTATCTAGTCGCTATGTGGTATGTCTTCTCATGAGAAATTCAAATTCTAAATAGTCCATTAATTATCTCTTGTTGGATTCTTTTATTTGCCTCTTGTTCATCCTTAATTGGTATCACATTATGGGGTAGCAATATGCTATGTGTATATTACTAGCCTAGAAAATGTGTACATTTGAGATATTGTCGCCTAGAGTTGATATTGTAAATTATCTTGTTCCTAGGTGGCATGTTAGCTCTACAAGTTGCTTTTTTCTTTTTGTTTGGTGTGAAGATGATGTTGTATATCCTTGTTATCTACCACCGGGAATTATTTCCAAATACTTCTTGTCTTTTGACAATTGGTACTCACTTATGTGTGGTAGAAATTTTTGATCATCTTTACATTGGCCTTTTCTTTTATTTGCTTTATCTCTTGCCTAGGAGTGTGTCAACTCCCATTGTATTCCATACCACTTGTGGATCTTGTCAATTTCTTGACCTTGTCTAGTGTTTTCTAGATATAGTGAAAGTGGTGATCCCACCTCGTGCATTTTGTATTCAAATGCAAATTCTCTATAATGCACTAGTCTTGGGGGAGCTATCCTATTCTCTATAAAACACTCACCTTGTGATCCTTATCAAGTGTGTGCTTGTGGAAGGCAAGCCATTTCTTTTTGGTGCTTTGTGCCATCATGAAACTTTGTAGAGGGCTTGGTTTGTTTGGAACCATTCTCACTTTTGGGAGTTTGACATCCTTCTTTTTGAGTGTATCAACGGATATCTCATTCCTTGATGTATCTTTTATGGATATCCTCCAAGTGATGATTTATTCATTTGGTATCTTCTCTTCGCTTGGTATTTCTTTGTCTTTTGGTCTCGGTTCTTGAAAGTCTTGAGCATGCATATTAACTTCGTGTAGTATCTTTGGCATGCTTCCTTTCTTTGACCCAATATATAGGGGAAACTCCACCATGTCTCAAATTGGATGAGATGTGCATGTAATTCATTTTCATATCTATGTGCACATATTTATGTGGAGTTTGTCCTATGTATTTTTGGTGTTTCTAACTCTTGGTCCCAATGAGTTTGGGTACCAGTTTGTTTGTGTTGTTGTTCTAGGAACAATTGGAGATGCATTGGATGCTCAGTTCACTCACAAGGAAGGTGGTGTCACCATGTGCTTATTGGAGTCAAACTAGGATGATCAATGAACTACTATCTACCTTTAATTGGTATCTACTACATCCTTCCAATGTTATCTCGGTAACAAGTATCTTCATATACTTCATGCACACATTTCTTGCATCAACCTTGTGTAGGTTGTATCATGGCATGTTATTCATTCCATCTTGTGATACTTGTTTCCTTTCTCAAAGCATCTCAACGATGATCTCATGTTGCTAGTTGCGATGTCTTTGATGGTTGTGTAGTAGGAATTCATTTATATACAATAAGACCGTATCTAGCCATGTGCTATGCTTTCAAGCAAATATCTTGTTGGTATATTTATGATTTCCTTGTGGATATCTTGTTCCTCGTGTTGCAACTATTTCGGGTGTACATCCTTCTTTGTAGACATATATCATCATGATTTCGTCAACCTAGAATCTTATACACTTGAGAAAAGTTGCATATCTAGTTGATATCCTTCCTTTCACGTCCACCTTGTCTTTCTTATGTTATTTCTTTGGTGGCTTCGTGAAAGCTTTTGCCTTGAGTGCGTGTCTTATATCGTTGCATCTTGATGCACTCTTGTGTGGTGAATATTATTTTCCTCATGCTTATCTTTACGAGGTTTTTGCCATCTTAATTGGCATCCCTCGTCTTGATGCGCCTTTCATCTTCTATCTTCACCGCGGGTTGTCACAAGCATAGGTTCTCTATATGCTTATTAGTAAGCTTGTGAACCCATTTGCTAGTTGTGTGTGGGAATGACAGGCCTTGCACCGTGTGCCTCATTCTTTGAAGACTTTATTGATGCTTAATGTTCTTCTGTACATTAGTCTTCTCAAGTGCATTGCCTTGAATCACACACATCTTTTTGGTTGAGCCCACTCTTAAGTTGCCTCTCTTACTTGTTGCTCAACCATGTGTTTGTTGCAAGTACTAGGCTTAGTTTCCTATATGCTCTCTTGCACTTGTTGTAAGTTTCTATTGATTTTGGGGGAGCTATGATCCTATTTTGTGCACTTTGTATCCAAATACAAAAATCCTTGATGTGCACAAATCATGGGGAGCTTCTCTAGTTTCTCTAGAACTCTGCTCCGCTCTTATCATAATATCCTTTATTCTTGTGGCTCTTAGGATATCTGGTCTAGTTGGTTCTATTGATATCCGTTGATTGCTTGCTTCAATTGGTATCTTTTGATTGCTTGATTGCTTGTGTCTCTCTTTGTTATGTCCTTGTGGCATATCTTTCCTTTAGCAATCTTGGTGCCTCAATATAGTTGATCTTCCTCCGAGTATTACCGTTGGATATGTGTATTGCATTCCACTCTGTTGTTGACAAATACACAACTTATGGAGGAACTCAATCTATATTGGACTTCTAAGCTTTTCGCCCATTTTGGCAATCGATGCCAATGGGGGAGAAGTTTCAGAGAGTTTTGTGGAGGTTTCAGAGAGTTTTGTGGAGAAGTATTTAGTGTTTTCTCCTTGCTTTGGTTTTGTTACTAAGCATTTGCATCTCATACGCATGCTTTATTGGTTGTTGCATTGCATGGTGATGCATAATTCCTTGTATTAAACTCTCTTCAAAGTGATTGTCATCAATTACCAAAATGGGGGAGATTGAAAGAACATGCGGTGCCCCCATGTTTGGTTTTGGTAATTGATGACAATCTCTATGGACTAATGGTTTCCTTGAGTTATATTTGAAGGTTTTGTCCATAGGCTTTTCTTGGAGTACATGTGTTGATTTCAAGGAGAGTTTGTGTCGACCAAGGTGTTACTCAAGGAATTATCCAAAGATTGGTCATGTGAGAGTTGAGCTTATTGCAAGCATGTCTTGAAGAAGAAGATTGTGTGATCATTCATGTCTACCTTCAAGACATCATCCAAATGAAGAGAATTGGAAAGGTTCAAGGTTGATCAAGACTAAGTCAAGAGTGAATCAAGTTGATCAACTCACAAAGTGCAGAAGATGTACCGAGAGGGATCAAGTGATCCCATGGTATGGTTGCGGTGTGCAAGTTCAAGTGGAGCATCACGAAGAGATCAAATGCTTGAAGCTTGCCGTCCTTTGTGGTGATAATGGACTTGTGAAGATGTGCGGAAGAGTGGCTCACCCATAGTGGAGTATGGGGGAGCAATCAACTAGTCTTCATCGAGTCAACACAATCAAGAAAGGTGGTCCAACTTGAGGGAGTCAAGATTGTCATCATCTAGCTCAAGTGGACCATGTGCAAGGCAAAGGTTTGCCCTTGATAGGTTTTCTATTTTACCGGTCTCATGATGGTAGTTGGGAGACCGGGTTATAGGATCGTTTGCCATACTATCAAGGGGGGCTCTCGATGAGTAGCTTGATCGTATCGTTCGTAGAGAGCTCAAACCTTTGCATCCTTGCATCATCTTTCTTGGTTCTTGTTTGGTTCTCTTTGTGAGTCTTAGAGCTTATGGTCATCTTGATGACAAGCTTGAGTTCATCAAAAATGGAGTCCGCATGCATCTTCTATGATGTTTTCGACGTTGGAGGTTTTGCCGATTCTTCTCGGTTGGAGGTTTCACTCCTCTTTTTGTTTTGATGCTACTCGCCGTCTTGTTTCCAACAAGCTTGAGTTTGCTCAATTCGGAGCTCATATGCAGAAGTTATGGCAGTTCTTGTTTTCTTGAGTGTGGTTTTTGTCAGGGTCCCAGCGGTAGTACTGTGGTACCCAGCGGTAGTACCGCTGAGGGGTCACAAGCGGCAGTACCGCTCCGCAGTGGTAGTACCGGCGGTGACTCCGCAGCAGTACTACCGCTGGCTTACTAGGTCCCTACCGCGTTGATTCGAGGGGTCTTTTTCTGTGTTGGATTGGGCAGTACCTCGCTGCGGCAGTACCGCTCCTCAGCGGCAGTACCGCCCTTCCTCTGCGGTAGTACCGCCCGGTTCCCTCTTTCCCTTTCCCCTTCGCTCTGCGCGGCAGTACTGCCGAAGGGAGCGGTAGTACCGCTTAACCCAGCGGTAGTACCGCTGTCTCTTGCGGTACTACCGCCCCAAGGTTCATGTTTTGTTGCTCCTTTTCCCTGTTTCTTCTGCCTGAGCGGTAGTACCGCTCGTGGAGCGGTAGTACCGCTCGTGTGCGGGCTGAGCACATAACAGTTGCATTTTCCCCCTCCTATAAAGGGGGTCTTCTTCCCCAATAAATCTTATCCTTTAAGCTCATGTTCTTCCCCCATTGTTGACCTTCTTCGAGCTTGCTAACTCTCAATCCCTTCATGGATTCTTGCTAGTTTTTGAGGGAAAAGAGAGAGGAGATCTAGATCCACATTTCCACCAACCACTTTCTCCTCTATGTGAGGGGAACCCCTGGGATCTAGATCTTGGAGTTCTTGGTGTTCTCTTTCTTGTTCTTCCTCTCATTTTCCTCCCTAGCATTAGTTGCTTCGGTGGGATTTGAGAGAGAAGGACTTGGGCACTCCGTGTTCCCTTGCCATTGCATTTGGTGCATCAGTTTGAGTTCTCCACGTGATACGTGGAAGTTACAAGTTGAGAAGCTTATTACTCTTGGGTGCTTGGTACCCTTGAGCTTGTTCCTCTTGGGTGCTTGGGCGCCCTAGACGGTTGTTGGTGTTCGGAGCTCAATCATTGTGGTGAAAAGCTCCGGGCAAGCGTCGGGATCTCCAATTAGGTTGTGGAGATCGCCCCGAGCAATTTGACGGGTACCGGTGACCGCCCCCAAGGGTTGCCAAAGTGTATGGGTTCGGTGACCACCCCCAAGGGTTGCCATTTGTATGGGTTCGATGACCGCCCTGAAGCGTTCCTTAGTGGAATCACGGCATCTTGCATTGTGTGAGAGCGTGAGGAGATTACGGTGGCCCTAGTGGCTTCTTGGGGAGCATTGTGCCTCCACACCGCTCCAAACGGAGATTAGCATCCGCAAGGGTGTGAAGTTCGGGATACATCGTCGTCTCCTCGTGCCTCGGTTATCTCTTACCCGAGCCCTTTACTTATGCACTTTACTTTGTGATAGCCATATTGTTTCTTGTCATATATCTTGCTATCACATAGTTGCTTATCCTTCTTAGCATAAGTTGTTGGTGCACATAGGTGAGCCTAGTTGTTTTAGGTTTTGTGCTTGGAAAATTAACCGCTAGGTTTATTCCGCATTTGTTCAAGCCTAAACCGTAATTATTTTAAAACGCCTATTCACCCCCCCCCCCTCTAGGCGACATCCACGATCTTTCAGCTTGTCACTAGGGCCCGAGTGCCATGATTTCAGATCTGAACCTATTATGTTTTCATGAATATATGTGAGTTCTTGATCCTATCTTGCAAGTCTATAGTCACCTACTATGTGTTATGATCCGGCAACCCCGAAGTGACAATAATCGGGACCACTCCCAGTGATGACCATAGTTTGAGGAGTTCATGTATTCACTATGTGCTAATGCTTTGTTCCGGTTCTCTATTAAAAGGAGGCCTTAATATCCCTTAGTTTCCAATAGGACCCCACTGCCACGGGAGGGTAGGACAAAAGATGTCATGCAAGTTCTTTTCCATAAGCACGTATGACTATATACGGAATACATGCCTACATTACATTGATGAATTGGAGCTAGTTTTGTGTCACCCTATGTTATGACTGTTACATGATGAACCGCATCCGACATAATTATCCATCACTGATCCGGTGCCTACAAGTTTTCCATATATTGGTTCTCACTTAATTACTTTCCCGCTGCTACTGTTACAATCACTACTAAATACCAAAAACATTACTTTTGCTGTCTTTACTTTTGTTGCCGCTACCACCACTATCATATTACTTTGCTAATAAACACTTTGCTGCAGATACTAAGTTTCCAGGTGTGGTTGAATTGACAACTCAGCTGCTAATACTTGAGAATATTCTTTGGCTCCCCTTGTGTCGAATCAATAAATTTGGGTTGAATACTCTACCCTCAAAAGCTGTTGCGATCCCCATACTTGTGGGTTATCAAGACAAATTTGTGGCGCCGTTGCCGGGGAGCATAGCTCTATTCTTTGAGTCACTTGGGATTTATATCTGCTTATCATTATGAAGAACTTGAGAGATCCAAAAACCAAGATTTATCCCTCAACTACGAGGGGAGGTAAGGAACTGCCATCTAGCTATGTACTTGATTCACCTTCTGTTATGAGTAAGTTTGCGACACCTACACCTGCTTCTGCTATTCGTTCTGATATGTCGCATGTTATTGATGATGCCACTTCTGCTATGCATGATACTTATGATGAAACTGCTTCTATGCCTGATACTACTGTGCCCCTTGGTGAATTTCTTGATGAAAAAATTGCTAGGGCTAGAGAAAAAGAAATTATTGAATCTGAATACGATGATGATAGTGATGATGAAAATATGCCTGTTATTCCTGAGGGCTATCTTTTTGATATGGAATCTTCTGCCGCTATTTTAGCTTGCAAAGATAGATATGAGCTCAAGAGGTTATTAGTTAAATGGAACAAAGAATCACTTAGAGATAAAATAAAACCCGACCCTGCTTTTGCTACTTCACCTATTTGTGTTCCTGATAAGGATTATGAATTCTCTGTTGATCCTGATATAATTACTTTGGTTGAATCTGATCCGTTTTATGGCTATGAATCTGAAACTGTTGTGGCACATCTTACTAAGTTAAATGATATAGCCGCCCTGTTCACTAATGATGAGAGATCGTGTTACTTCTATATACTCAAAATATTTCCGTTCTCATTAAAGGGTGATGCTAAGATATGGTTTAATTCTCTTGATCCTGGTTGTGTGCGTAGTCCCCAGGATATGATTTATTACTTCTCTGCTAAATATTTCCCCGCTCATAAGAAACAAGCTGCTTTCAGGGAAATATACAACTTCGTGCAAATTAAAGAAGAGAGTCTCCCATAAGCTTGGGGGAGGCTTCTCAAGTTACTTAATGCTTTGCCTGATCATCCTCTTAAGAAACCCGAAATACTTGATATCTTTTATAATGGACTAACCGATGCTTCCAGAGATTACTTGGATAGTTGTGTTGGTTCTCTTTTTAGGGAAAGAACACCGGATGAAGCTGAAATTCTATTGAATAATATGTTGACAAATGGAAATAATTGGGCACCTCCTGAGCCAGCTCCTGCTCCAATTACTGAGTCTATTCCTAAACCAACTCCGAAGAAGAGAGGTGTTCTATTCCTCAGTCCCGAAGATATGGAAGAGGCAAAGAAATCTATGAAAGAAAAAGGTATTAAAGCTGAAGATGTTAAGAATTTACCTCCTATTGAAGAAATACATGGTCTTAATATACCTCTTGTTGAAGAAACATATGATCTCATTTCTTTATTTACTGAAGAACCTCCTGATCCCGATATCCCGACACAGGTAGTAAAGGTAAATTCTCTCTATAGATATGATAAAGCTGAAGTCCCTCCTACTAAAATTGCTAGTCAGTGCTTGGATGAGTTTGATAACTTTATGTTTAAGCAAGACGACTTCAATGCTTATTTTGGTAGACAATTAAAAGAAAATAGACGCTTGGGTGATTATATGGCTAATATTAAAGGTGAACTTAAACTTGCTAGCAAACATGCTTCTATTGTTACCACTCAAGTAGAACAAGTACTTAAGGCTCAAAAAGAAGTGCTGGATGAAATGAATAGTAAGAAAAATGATTATGCTGTTAGAGTGGCTACTAGAACTGGTAGAATGACTCAGGAACCTTTGTATCCTGAAGGCCACCCTAAGAGAATCGAGCAAGATTCTCAAAGAAATAATATTGATGTTCCTAGTTCTTCTAAAAAGAAGAAAAAGAAAAATGATAGAACTGTGCAAACTTCTAGTGAACCTATTGCTGAACCACTTGATAATCCAAATGATATATCTATGTCTGATGCTGAAACAAAATCTGGTAATGAACATGAACCTAGTGAAAATATTAATGATGATGTTCATGATGATGCTCAACCTAGTAATGATAGTGATGTAGAAATTGAACCTGTTGTTGATCTTGATAACCCACAATCAAAGAATCAACGTTATGATAAAAAGAGACTTTGTTGCTAGGAAACATGGTAAAGAAAGGGAACCTTGGGTTCAGAAACCCATGCCTTTTCCTCCAAAACCATCCAAGAAAAAGGATGATGAGGATTTTGAGCGCTTTGCTGAAATGATTAGGCCTATCTTTTTGCGTATGTGATTAACTGATGTGCTCAAAACAAATCCTTATGCTAAATATATGAAGGATATCATTACTAATAAAAGAAAGATACCGGAAGCTGAAATTTCCACCATGCTTGCTAACTATACTTTTAAGGGTGGAATACCAAAGAAACTTGGAGATCCCGGAGTACCTACTATACCTTGCTCCATTAAAAGAAATTATATTAAAACTGCTTTATGTGATCTTGGAGCCGGTGTTAGTGTTATGTCTCTCTCTCTGTATCATAGACTTGACTTGAATAAGCTGACACCTACTGAAATATCTTTGCAAATGGCTGATAAATCAACTGCTATACCTGTCGGTATCTGTGAGGATGTGCCTGTTGTGGTTGCAAACGTTACTATTTTAACGGACTTTGTTATTCTTGATATTCCCGAGGATGATAGTATGTCTATTATTCTTGGAAGACCTTTTCTTAATACTGCAGGGGCTGTTATTGATTGCAACAAAGGCAATGTCACTTTTCATGTTAATGGTAATGAGTATATGGTACACTTTCCGAGAAAACAACCTCAAGTTCATAGTATCAACTCCATTGGAAAAATTCCATCAATTATAATTGGAGGTTTTGAATTTCCTCATCCTACTGTCAAAAAGAAATATGATATACTTATTATAGGGGATGTGCATATCCCCGTTGAGGTAACTTAGTGTTATTCGAAATTTCTCCGGTTTCATGGTTATCGGGATGAGTTTGTTAACAAGACTTGATCAACCTTGTTAGTGGATTCTTTTTGATGAGCATGAGATGGATGAAACTAGAGGCACAAACTTCTGTACCCTCTTTATACTTTCTGTTAATTAGTAGAAATAAAGTAAAAATAGTATTTTTCTGTCTGTTTCCTGACTTATCCGTACAATATAAAAATATCCCGAAAATAAAAGTCCTCAGAATGCCATGCCAATTTAATATGATTTTTTCGGGAATATTTGAGGATTTACTGTGCAAAAATTACCGCGGGAGGAGCTACCACCTGGCCACGAGGGTGGTGGGCGCCCCCCCCCCCTCTAGGGCACGCCCCCTACCTCGTGGGCCCATGGTGGCCCTCCTCCACTTATCCCAGCACCCATCTTCTTCCTCTGTCTCACACAAACCCGAAAAACCAACTCAAGCACGAGTTCCAGCCACTTTTGTTGTGATTTTCGATCTCCTTGCTCAAAGCACCTCTCGGAAAAATTCTTGGGGAGATTGTTCCTTGGTATGTGACTCCTCCATTGGTCCAATTAGTTTTTGTTCTAGTGCTTTATTTTTTGCAAATTTGTGCTGCATAGGTGACCATGATCTTGAGCTTGCATGTCAAATTTATATGGTTCCAAGTAGTTCTAATGCTTGATTTAGGCTCCAGGCACTTGTAGGAGTAGTTCCTATCAGTTTTATTGAAGTTGGTTCACTTTTGTTTGAAGTTACTAAAAATTTCAGAATTTTTCAGAGAAAAACATTATGCTTAGGAAGATGTTCCAAGGTGGTTCCTCTAAGAAGCAAGGACCCGGGATTGCTATGCGCGATGCCGACGAGGATCCACCAAGAGACGCTCTGGTACGGCCTTGCGAATGGCCGTCGGAAAATTTTATGGACCATGTGGGAATTAAAGAAGAATTCGAAGCATATTTGTGCAATGCCGGTCTTGAGGATTTTGAGGCTAACAAATGCCCCCGGTATCATGATCTCACAAGTTCATTTGTGAGGAGGTTTGAGTATTCATCTTCGCGTAATTCTCCTTCAGTCATGTTTGATCTTTATGACAAATCTTATACAATGGACCTAGAGGATTTCACTCTTGCATGCAAACTTCCATCATGGGGCAGTATTAGGGATCCCCCAAAATCTGACTTTAGAAACTTTCTTGCTAGTATAACTGTAGGGGAATCTAGAGATATAACGCAGGCTACCATAGGGAGCATTCACTTTCCTGCTATACATTATTTTGCTCTCTTCATCGGTAGATGCATAAATGCTAAGGATGAAGCATGTCACATGTGTGTCCCTGATCTTAGCATTCTTATGAGTGCTGTGTTAGGAGACCAATCTTATCATATGGGAGCCATTGTAGCTCGTAGGTTGCATCATAATAGACATAATGGAGATTTCTTTGGAGGAATTTATGCAACCCTCTTAGCTCATTTTCTTGAGATAGACATTCATGAGGGTGATACAGAGTTGCCTCCTGCATATTTACATTATAACTCTATGGCTTCGCACCAGTTTGTCGAGAGGCTTGAATCACCTCTCTTATATCGTTTAATTTTTTATAAACAACGTGTTTTCCGTATTACTCTCCCTGCTCCTGCCTTCTTTGATTCACAAACAAAAAGAAGATATGTTATTATCAGAGAGGAGGCAGAAGAGTACGAGAGGAGAGTGGAGGCAGCTCGACTCCACGCTGCAGCTCAACAGGTGATAACCTCTGCACATCAGTATGATCCCAACTATTCCTCGTCGCAATACGACCCCAGCCACACCTATGGGTATCCGCCAGGCTATCCCTGGCAATAGACCAACTTAGGCTAAAAGCCTAAGCTTGGGGGAGTACGCATTTCTCACCGACATTACATTTATGTTCACACACACTCGTTGCTAGATGTCGGTGCTCATACTTTTTCTCTGTAATATCCATGCTAGTTTAGTTTCTTTTTCCTTCTTTCTTCTTGGGTGTTTGTTAAACCTTAAGAAAAACCAAAAAAATTAGTAGTAGTTTATTTTTTCTGCTTTAGTAGTAATAATTAAAAAGAAAACCCAAAAATATTTCCTGTTCTTCTTTTGCTTGTTGGGAGCTTTCCCGTGTAAATAGTTTTATTTCTTTTCTTTTCTTTGGGGTCAGTAGGAGAAGACCATAATTAAATTGTTGAAGTGGCTCTTATATGTATTATTGTTGATTTAACCAAGAGCCCATATTGCCTTGTCTTCTCCTGTTTATTGAATGCTCGCATATTCCAGCTTAGTCCAATGCACGTACACTCTTATTATTATTCACACCATTCGGTCGTGCAAGTGAAAGGCAATTATGATGATATATGATGGACTGACTGAGATGAGAAAAGCTGGTATGAACTCGACCTCTTTTGTTTTTGTAAATGTGATGAGTCACTCGTTCTTGATTCAACTTATTATGAATAAACATGTTTGTAATGACAATTAGAGATCATAGTTGCTTGTGTCATGCTTGATTAGCTATGAGTTATAATGATTTACCTTGTGTGCCAACATGCTATTGAGATAATTATGATGTGGTATGATGGGGTGGTATCCTCCTTTGAATGATTTAAGTGACTTGACTTGGCACATGTTCACGCGTGTAGTTGAAACAAATCAACATAGCCTTCACGATATTTATGTTCATGGTGGATTATATCCTACTCATGCTTGCATCCAATGTTTATTAATTTTAATGCATGTACATGGCTGTTTTCACTCTCTAGTTGGTCGCTTCCCAGTCTTTTGCTAGCCTTCACTTGTACTAAGCAGGAATACTGCTTGTGCATCCAATCCCTTAAACCCCAAAGTTATTCTAGATGAGTCCACTATACCTTCCTATATGCGGTATCTACCTGCCGTTCCAAGTAAATTTGTATGTGCCAAACTCTAAACCTTCAAATAAACATTCTATTTTGTATGCTCAAATAGCTCATGTATCAACCAAGGCTGTCCTTATCTTCCATGTTAGGCAGGTTATTCTCAAGAGGAGTGGACTCCGCTCCTCACTCACGAGAAAATGGCTGGTCACCGGGATGCCCAGTGTCATGCTTTATGCAAACTAAATCAAAATTAATTGCAAACAAAACTCCCCCTGGGACCTGATGTATGTTGGAGGCACTCGTTGTTTCGAGCAAGCCATGGATTGATGCTTGTTGGTGGAGGGGGAGTATAAACTTTACCATTCTGTTTGGGAACCGCTTATAATGTGTTTAGCATGGAAGATATCGCCATTTCTTAGTTGTTACGTTGACAATGAAAGTATATCGCTCAAAATACAATTTATCTCTATTTCAAAACCGAGCTCTGGCACCTCTACAAATCCCTGCTTCCCTCTGCGAAGGGCCTATCCATTTACTTTTATGTTGAGTCATCACCCTCTTATTAAAAAGCACTAGCTGGAGAGCACAGCTATCATTTGCATTCATCACTATTAATTTATATTGGGTGTGACTATGATTCGATATCTTTTACCATGAATTACAATGTCTAGTCAGTCCTTGATCTTTAAAGGTGCTCTGCATTTATGTTTTGCGGTCTCAGAAAGGGCTAGCGAGATACCATCTTGTTATATCATATTATGATTGTTTTGAGAAAGTGTTGTCATCCGAGATTTATTATTATGGCTTGCTAGTTGATTATGCTATTGATATGAGTAATTATGAGACCTGAGAATTATTGCAAATGTGGTTAGTTATGATCTCTGCTGAAAACTTGAATACTGGCTTGACATAGTTACAACAACAAGAGCAAACAGAGTTTGTAAAAGTTTTTCTTTCTTTCTTTCAGTTTCTCAACTGAATTGCTTGAGGACAAGCAAGGGTTTAAGCTTGGGGGAGTTGATACGTCTTTGTCGTATCTACTTTTCCAAACACTTTTGCCCTTGTTTTGGACTCTAACTTGTATGATTTGAATGGAACTAACCCGGACTGACGCTGTTTTCAGCAGAATTGCCATGGTGTTGTTTTATGTGCAGGAAATAAATATTCTCGGAATGACCTGAAACTCCATGGAACATCTTAGAAAAAATAATAAAAAATCCTCGCCAAAGATGAAGACCAAGGGGCCCACACCCTGTCCACTAGGGTGGGCGCCCCCCCCCCCCCCTAGGGCGCGCCCCCTACCTCGTGGGCCCCCTGAATGCCCTCGGATGTCAACTCCAACTCTATATATTTGCTTTCAGAGAGAAAAAATCAGAGGGAAGAAATCATCGTGTTTTACGATATGGAGCCGCTGCCAAGCCCTAAAACCTCTCGGGAGGGCTCATCTAGAGTCCGTTCGGGGCTCCGGAGAGGGGGATTCGTCGCCGTCCTCATCATCAACCATCCTCCATCACCAACTTCATGATGCTCACCGCCGTGCGTGAGTAATTCCATCGTAGGCTTGTTGGACGGTGATGGGTTGGATGAGATTTATCATGTAATCGAGTTAGTTTTGTTAGGGTTTGATCCCTAGTATCCATTATGTTCTGAGATTGATGTTGCTATGACTTTGCTATGCTTAATGCTTGTCACTAGGGCCCGAGTGCAATGATTTCAGATCTGAACCTATTATGTTTTCATGAATATATGTGAGTTCTTGATCCTATCTTGCAAGTCTATAGTCACCTACTATGTGTTATGATCCGGCAACCCCGAAGTGACAATAATCGGGACCACTCCCGATGATGACCATAGTTTGAAGAGTTCATGTATTCACTATGTGCTAATGCTTTGTTCCGGTTCTCTATTAAAAGGAGGCCTTAATATCCCTTAGTTTCCAATAGGACCCCGCTGCCATGAGAGGGTAGGACAAAAGATGGCATGCAAGTTCTTTTCCATAAGCACGTATGACTATATACGGAATACATGCCTACATTACATTGATGAATTGGAGCTAGTTTTGTGTCACCCTATGTTATGACTGTTACATGATGAACCGCATCCGGCATAATTATCCATCACTGATCCGGTGCCTAAGAGTTTTCCATATACTGGTTCTCGCTTATTTACTATCCCGCTGCTACTGTTACAATCACTACAAAATACCTAAAACATTACTTTTGTTGTCTTTACTTTTGTTGCCGCTACCACCACTATCATATTACGTTGCTACTAAACACTTTGCTGCAGACACTAAGTTTCCAGGTGTGGTTAAATTGACAACTCAGCTTCTAATACTTGAGAATATTCTTTGGCTCCCCTTGTGTCGAATCAATAAATTTGGGTTGAATACTCTATCCTCGAAAGTTGTTGCGATCCCCTATACTTGTGGCTTATCAATGGACTAACTGATGCTTCCAGAGACCACCTGGATTGTTGTGTTGGTTGTGTTTTCAGGGAAAGAACACAAGATGAAGCTGAAATTCTATTGAATAATATGTTGACTAATGAAAATAATTGGACACTTCCTGATCCAATCCCTGATCCAATTCCTGAACCAACTCCCGAGCCAGCTCCGAAGAAAAGAGGTATTCTATTTGGGAAATTTTCATTGTTGCCACTCTAGATTTTGCCAATTTTCCTTATGCCACTCTAGATTTTGACATTTTACTTTTGCCACTCTTAGTTTTTGAAAAATATCAAAATTGCCATTCATGTGGCAAAAGCAAAATTTTCAGAGTGGCAATTGTGATAATTGTCAAAAGCTAAGAGTGGCAAAAATGAAATGAAATTATTTTGCTTTTGCCACAAAATGGCAATCGTGATAATTGTCAAAAGCTAAGAGTGGCAAAAGTGAAATGTCAAAATCTAGAGTGGCATAACAAAAATTGGCAAAATCTAGAGTGGCAAAAACAAAAATTTCCCATTCTATTTCTCAGTCCTAAAGATATGCAAGAGGCAAAGAAATCTATGAAAGAAAAAGGCATTAAAGCTAAAGATGTTAAGAATTTATCTCCTATTGAAGAAATACATGGTCTTAATTTACCGCATGTTTAAGAAATACATGGTCTTGATAACCCGACACAGGTAGTAAAGGTAAATTCTTTCTATAGATATGATAAAGCTGAAATCCCTCCTACTAAGTTTGCTAGCCAATGCTTAGATGAGTTTGATAACTTTATGGTTAATCAAGAAGATTTTAATGCTTATGTTGGTAGGCAATTGAAACATAATGCTTATATGATTGAACACTTGAGTGATTATATGGCTAATGTTAAAGGTGAACTAAAACTTATTAGTAAACATGCTTCTATGGTTACCACTCAAGTAGAACAAGTACTTAAAGCTCAGAATGATTTGCTCAATGAATTAAATAGTAAGAAAAATGATAATGCTG
Source organism: Triticum dicoccoides (assembly GCF_002162155.2). Lineage (NCBI taxonomy): Eukaryota > Viridiplantae > Streptophyta > Magnoliopsida > Poales > Poaceae > Triticum > Triticum dicoccoides. The sequence goes on from NC_041392.1 coordinate 203,654,325, forward strand.
TTAGAGTTATGACTAGAGGTGGTAAAGTGACTCAGGAACCTTTGTATACTGAGGGCCATCCTAAGAGAATTGAGCAAGATTCTTAGAGAAATAATATTGATGCACCTAGTCCTTCTAAAAGGAAGAAAAAGAAAAATGATAGGACTTTGCATGCTTCTAGTGAACCTGTCGTAGACACACCTGAGAATCCCAATGATATCTCTATTTCTGATGCTGAAACACAATCTGGTAATGAGCATGAACCTAGTGATAATTTAATAATGATGTTCATGTTGATGCTCAACCTAGCAATAATAATGATGTAGAAATTGAACCTGCTGTTGATCTTGATAACCCACAATCAAAGAATCAACGTTATGATAAGAGAGACTTTGTTGCTAGGAAGCACGGTAAGGAAAGAGAACCATGGGTTCAGAAACCCATGCCTTTTCCTCCTAAACCATCCAAGAAAAAGGATGATGAGGATTTTGAGCGCTTTGCTGTAATGATTAGACCTATCTTCTTGCGTATGTGTTTGACTGATATGCTTAAAATGAATCCTTATGCTAAGTACATGAAAGATATTGTTACTAATAAAAGAAAGATACCGGAAGCTGAAATTTCCACCATGCTTTCTAATTATACTTTGAAGGGTGGAATACCAAAGAAACTTAGAGATCTAGGAGTACCAACTATACCATGCTCCATTAAAAGAAACTATGTTAAAACTACTTTATGTGATCTTGGAGCCGGTGTTAGTGTTATGCCTCTCTCTTTATATTGTAGACTTGATTTGAATAAGTTGACACCTACTGAAATATCTTTGCAAATGGCTGATAAATCAACTGTTATACCTGTTGGTATTTGTGAGGATGTGCCTGCTGTGGTTGCAAACTTTACTATTTTAATGGACTTTGTTATTCTTGATATTCTTGAGGATGATAGTATGTCTATTATTCTTGGAAGACCCTTTTTGAATACTGCAGGGGCTGTTATTGATTGCACCAAAGGCAATGTCACTTTTCATGTTAATGGTAATGAGCATACGGTACACTTTCCGAGGAAACAACCTCAAGTCCATAGTATAAACTCTATTGGAAAAATTCCATCGATTATTTTTGGAGGTTTTGAATTTCCTATACCTACTGTTAAGAAGAAATATAATATTCTTATTGTTGGGGATGTGCATATCCCCATTGAGGTAACCTGGTGTTATTCGAAAATTCTCCGGTTCCATGTTACTCGGAATGAGTTTGTTAACAAGACCTGATCAACCTTGTTAGTGGATTCCTTTTGTTGAGCATGAGATGGATGAATTTAGAAAGCACAACTCTCTATACCCTCTTTTTACTTTGTGTTATTTAGTTGAAATAAAGCAAAAATAGTATATTTCTGTTTGTTTTCTAAATTATCCATGCAATAAAAAATACCCCGAAAATAAAATTTCTCCAAATGCCCTGAAATTTAAATATGAATTGTTTTGGAATATTTGAGAATATCTCGCACTGAGAACACAGCAGGGGGAGCAAGCACCTGGCCATGAGGGTCCAGGACGCGCCCTACACCCCTGGGTGCGCCCCCTGCCTCGTGGGCCCATGGTGGCTCCCCTCCACTTATTCCAGCTACCACACACTCCTTCTTCCTCCCACAAAAATCACCAACCAGCTCAAACCCGAGTCCAAGCTCATTTTGCTGCCATTTTCGATGTCCTTGCTCAAAGCTCCATTCAAAAAACTGCTTTGGGGGATTGTTCCTTGGTATGTGACTCCTCCAATGGTCCAATTTGTTTATGTTCTAGTGCTTTATTCATTGCATATTTTTGCTGCTTAGGTGACCCTGTTCTTGAGCTTGCATGTCAAATTTATGTGGTCAAAATTAGTTTTGATGCATGATATTGTCTCTAGGCACTTGTAGGAGTAGTTGCTATCAATTTTGTTGAGTTTGGTTCACTTTTATTTTGAAGTTACTAAAAATTTCAGAAATTTTTCAGAGGAAGAAATATGTTTTGGAAAATGTACCAAGGTGGTCCTTCAAGGAAGCAAGGACCCAGACTCGCAATACGCGATGCCGATGATGAACCGCCGAGGGAAGCTCAGGTGCGGGCTTGTGAATGGTCGTCAGAGGACTTTATGGATCGAGCAGGAATCAAGGAAGAATTTAACGCGTATGTGTGTAATGCCGATCTTGAGAGCTTCGAGGCAGATAAGTGCTGCCAATACCACTATCTCACTGATTCCTTTGTGAGAAGGTTTGAATTTTCATCATCACGCAATTTTAAAACTGTCCTATTTGATCTTTATGAAAATTCTTATACTATGGACTTAGAGGATTTTAATACTGCTTGCAAACTTCCACAATGGGGCAGCACTAGTGAGCCTCGCAAATCTGAGTTTAGAGATTTTCTTGCTAGTATAACTGTGGGGGAATCTAGAGATACAACACAAGCTACCATAGGGAGCATTCATTTTCTTGCTATACATTATTTTGCTCTCTTCATAGGTAGGTGCATAAATGGTAAGGATGAAGCATGTCACATGTGTGTCCCTGACCTCAGTGTTCTCAGGAGTGCTGTATTAGGAGATAAACATTATAATTTGGGAGCCATTGTTGCACGTAGGTTGCATAATAATAGAATTAATGGAGATTTCTTTGGTGGAATTTATGCAACCCGTCTAGCTAACTTTCTTGATGTACCCATACGTGGGTATGATATTGAGTTGCCTCCTGTTTATTTAGATTATGAGGCTATGGTTCGTCATCAGTTTGTTGAGAGGAACAATCAGTTTCTCTAGTACCGGCTAATCTTTGACAGACGACGCACCTATCACGTCGCTCTCCCTGCTCCTACTTCCATTGACTTTCAGGAAAAAGGGAGATATGTCATAACTAGGGAAGAGGCAAACGAGTATGAGAGGAGGACTAAGATAGCTCACCTCTATGTTGCAGCCCAAGATACAATAGCCACTGCATCTCAGTACGACGCCAGCTACAACTTTGGATATCCGTCAGGCCAGCCGTGGCCATAGACCAACTTAGGCTAAAAGCCTAAGCTTGGGGGAGTACGTATTTCTCACCGACATTACATTCATGTTCACACACTCATTGCTAGTTGTCGGTGCTCATACTTTTTCACTGTAATATCCATGCTAGTTTATTTTCCTTTTTATGCTTTCTTTTTGTGTGTTTGATAAACCTTATTAAAAAACAAGAAAAAATTAGTTGTAGCTTTTAGGTAGTTTACTTTTCATGTTGAGTAGTAATAATTAAAAAGAAAGCCCAAAAAGATTTCTTGTTCTTCTTTTGCTTGTTGGGAGCTTTCTCGTGTAAATAATTTTATTTCTTTTCTTGTTCTTTGGGGGTCGAGAGGAGAAGACCATGATGAAAATGTTGAGTGGCTCTCATATTCATTATTGTTAATCTAACAAAGAGCCCATATTACCTTGTCTTCTCTCTTGAATTGAATGCTTGCAGATTCCAGCTTAGTCCAATGCATGTGCACTATTATCATTATCCACACTATTCGGTCGTGCAAGTGAAAGGCAATAATGATGATTATATGATGAACTTATTGAGATGAGAAAAGCTGGTATGAACTCGACCTCTCTTGTTTTTGTAAATATGATTAGTCCATCGCTCCTGATTCAGCCTATTATGAATAAACATGTTTGTAGTGACAATTAGAGATTATAGTTGCTTATACCATGCTTAATTAAACTAGGAGCTTATAATGGTTTACCTTGCGTGCCAACATGCTATTAAAATGGTTGTGATGTGGTATGATAGGGTGGTATCCTCTTTTGAACGATTCGACTGGCTTGACTTGGCACAATTCACGCATGTAGTTGAAACAAAATCAACATAGCCTCTACGATATTTATGTTCATGGTGCATTATATCCTACTCATGCTTGCATTCGGTGTTGATTAATTTTAATGCATGTTCATGACTGTTGTCGCTCTCTAGCTGGTCCCTTCCTAGTCTTTTGCTAGCCTTCACCTGTACTAAGAGGGAATACTGCTTGTGCATCCAATTCCATAAACCCCAAAGTTATTCCATATGAGTCCACCATACCTACCTATATACGGTATCTACCTGCCGTTCGAAGTAAATTTGTATGTGCCAAACTATAAACCTTCAAATAAACATTCTGTTTTGTATGCTCGAATAGCTCATGTATCAACTAGGGCTGCCTGTATCTTCCATGTTAGGCGGGTTATTCTCAAGAGGAATGGACTCCGCTCCTCACTCACGAGAAAATGGCTGGTCACTGGGATGCCCAATCCCATGCTTTATACAAATCAAATCAAAATAACTGCAAACAAAACTCCCCCGGGACTGTTATTAGTTGGAGGAACTCGTTATTTCGAGCAAGCCATGGATTGATGCTTGTTGGTGGAGGGGGAGTATAAACTTTACCATTCTGTTTGGGAACCGCCTATAATGTGTGTAGCATGGAAGATATCGCCATCTCTTGGTTGTTATGTTGACAATGAAAGTATGCCGCTCAAAATATTATTCATATCTATTTCAAAACCGAGCTCTGGCACCTCTACAGATCCCTTCTTCCCTCTATGAAGGGCCTATCTATTTACTTTTATGTTGAGTCATCATCCTCTTATTAAAAAGCACCAGTTGGAGAGCACCGTTGTCATTTGCATTCATTACTGTTAGTTTACATTGAGTATGACTTGACTGGATCTCTTTTACCATGAATTACAATGTCTAGTCAGTCCTTGATCTTTAAAGGTGCTCTGCATTTATGTTTTGTGGTCTTAGAAAGGGCTAGCGAGATACCATCTTGTTATATCATATCATGGTTGTTTTGAGAAAGTGTTGTCATCCGAGATTTATAATTACTACTCGCTAGTTGACTATGCCATTGATGTGAGTAAACATGAGACCTAAATGTTATTGTGAATATGGTTAGTTCATAATCTTTGCTGAAAACTTGAATGTTGGCTTTACATATTTACAACAACAAGAGCAAACAGAGTTTGTAAAAGTTTTTCTTTATCACTTTCAGTTTATCAACTAAATTGCTTGAGGACAAGCAAAGGTTTAAGCTTGGGGGAGTTGATACGTCTCCGTCGTATCTACTTTTCCAAAAACTTTTGCCCTTGTTTTGGACTCTAACTTGCATGATTTGAATGGAACTAACCTGGACCGATGCTGTTTTCAGCAGAATTGCCATGGTGTTATTTTTGTGCAGAAATAAAAGTTCTCAGAATGACCTGAAAATCAACAGAGAATTATTTTGGAATATATAAAAAATACTGGAAGGAAGATCCACGTCAGGGGGGGCCTCCACCTGTCCACGAGAGTGGGGGCGCGCCCTACCCCCCTAGACGCGCCCCCCTGCCTCGTGGGCCCCCTGACGCTCCACCGACCTCAACCTTGACCCCATATATTCACTTTCGGGGAGAAAAAACCAGGCAGAAGGATTCATTGCGTTTTACGATACGGAGCCGCCGCCAAGCCCTAAACTCTCTTGGGAGGGCTGGTCTGGAGTCCGTTCGGGGCTCCGGAGAGGGGAATCCGTTGCCATCGTCATTATCAACCATCCTCCATCACCAATTTCATGATGCTCACCGCCGTGCGTGAGTAACTCCATTGTAGGCTTGCTGGACGGTGATGGGTTGGATGAGATTTATCATGTAATCGAGTTAGTTTTGTTAGGGTTTGATCCCTAGTATCCACTATGTTCTGAGATTGATGTTGCTATGACTTTGCTATGCTTAATGCTTGTCACTAGGGCCCGAGTGCCATGATTTCAGATCTGAACCTATTATGTTTTCATCAATATATGAGAGTTCTTGATCCTATCTTGCAAGTCTATAGTCACCTACTATGTGTTATGATCCGGCAACCCCGAAGTGACAATAATCGGGACCACTCCCGGTGATGACTGTAGTTTGAGGAGTTCATGTATTCACTATGTGTTAATGCTTTGTTCCGGTACTCTATTAAAAGGAGGCCTTAATATCCCTTAGTTTCTGCTAGGACCCCGCTGCCACGGGAGGGTAGGACAAAAAGATTGTAACGCCCCGAGACCGATGTGCCAGGTGTCCTCCAGTTATTCGCTGTTGTTATGTTGTCATTTCTTGCGTGTCATGCATTGCATATCATGTCATCATGTGCATTGCATTTGCATTCATGTTCATCTCACGCATCCGAGCATTTTCCCCGTTGTCCGTTTTGCATTCCGGCGCTCCTATCTCCTCCGGTGGTCCTTTCTACCTTTCTTTCATGTGTGGGGGTTAAACATTTCTTGATTAGACCGAGACTTGCCAAGCGGCCTTGGTTTACTACCGGTAGACCGCCTGTCAAGTTTTGTGCCAGTTGGACTTCGTTTGATACTCCAACGGTTAACCGAGGGACCGAAAAGGCCTCATGTGTGTTGCAGCCCAACACCCCTCCAAAGTGGCCCAAAACCCACCTAAACCTCCTCTATCATCTCGATCGTTCGATCACGATCGCGTGGCCGAAAACCGCACCTCATTTGGACTCTCCTAGCTCCCTCTACCTATAAATATGTCCTCCCCGTCCATTTTCGCGGACGAAACCCTAGTCTTCCTCTACCCCGCGCCACCGGACACATCTCCGCCACCAGCCGGACATGTCCGCCGCCCTCAGCCACCTCACTTCAACCAATGGCGTTGCGCCACGTCGCCTTCCCCGCCGCCACAGCCAACCGGCGTCTGCCACCTCACCCCGCGCCGCGCCCTCTCTCTCCTCCCCCGCCACCAGGCCCGCCGTGGCCTGGATCTGGCCCTCCGGGCCCGCTCCGCTGAGGCACCGCGCCCCGCCGCCTGGGTCTCCCCGCCGCCTGGGTCTCCCCACCGCCAGCGACGTCAGCCGCTCCGCCGACCTGTTCGTCGACGCTCGCCGCCGCCGCTTCTCCGTCACCGACCGGCGCCACCTCCGCCGCGCAAGCTCGCCGCCGCCCTTGCCGTCCGGCCGCTGCCATTGCCCTGCGCCTCGCCGCCTCGTCGCCGGCGCCCCGCCGCTCGTGCTCCGACGGCCGCGCCCGCGCCGGCCCCGCCTCTTCTCGCCACTGCCCGCGCCCTCGTCGCCGGCCATCGCCGGAAACGGCTACCTCGCCAGAGTCCTCCTCCCTCGCCGGATCCGGGGAAGGTGGATAAGATCCACCAACCCCGGGAACCAAACGCGGCCTCTCGATCCGGATCTCCTCGTCCCGGATATCCTCGTCCCGTTGACTTTCGCGGAGGTATAATTCCACTAAGTCCCCGAAATTCCCAGATTCATATGCCCATGTTCATCATGTCGTAACTTTGCATCCGTAGCTTCGTTTTGCGCGTGTAGCATATAAAAATGTTCGCCTCAGAGAGAACATCATTTCATCTCATTGCATCATTTTCATTTGAGTTCATCTTGATGCCCGAAATGCTGTTGGAAGAATGCTATTTGAGTTAATTGTCAGATCTGCTGCTCCAATTAGATATTTGTCATTTTTGCCATGATTAATGTGTGCATGATATGCCCCTGAGCTCTTCATGAGTTTTGTTATATGCTTTTCCATCTTTCTAGAGGTGCAACCCATGTATTTTTGTGATATGTGTGGTGACTAGCACAAGCTTGCAAAGTGGAGCATTCGTTAATGCTGATTTCAGGGACATAGCATTTCCACTAACTCCTTGATCTGTTTATCTCAATATGCCATATGTTCATGTTGTTTCCTAGTGATCCGTGCCTCTTTTGAGGATGATCAGTAAGGATGATTTGTTAATCTAGTAGTTCTCTATCCATCCATGTCTTTGTTTGCAATTATGGAGTACCCTAGCTTGAGTCAATCGAGCTCTACTTTTGCTATTTCGTGAATCTGGGCAGATTGTCTACTTGTTAGCAATTTTGTCGAGGATGTTGTAGTTGATCCGTGCATGCTATGTTATTGTTCTTGCCGTGTCTAGCTTGTATAATGTGTATTCTTGATGGGTGTATGCTTAGATTGTCATGACATGCTCTGTAGTGAGTGCATCGAGCTCGTAAACATTCCTACTCGCTATCTGATTTGCATGCTCCAGTTTTTCACTAAGTCTGTGACCTGATTATGTTTTTGCCATGTTCACATGCTTGCAAATGTATTTTCTGGTCCCTTTTGGCTCAAGGTCACTAAGGGACTTTTGTTAAGCTCTTTGAGTAGCTCCATGCCATGCTTTACTTTGCCATGTTTAAGCCCTGTAGCATATAGTTTTCATGCTCCAAAGTGTGCTACCTGATCTGAAATTCCAGGCTTGTGTTAATTTCACAAGTCTGAAATATGTTTACCATTTGCATTTTTGCCATGCTTGTTTGAACCTGTTAATGAATGAATTGGCCGTAGCTCAGTGTTCATCTTTTGTTAAGAGTCATGAATGGATCCCTGCCATGTATTTTGTTGCCATGTTTGGGTATTGTAGCATGTTCATCTTGTTGCATTTAGATAGCTACTTGCTGTATATCGTAGACCGGTGTCATATTTGAATTGCTTGCCGTTTCCAAACCGTAACTCCGATTCCGGCGTTCTTTATATCGTTTTCAAGCGATTTCACCTCACATTTCCAGTGGCACACTTGGATTTCCAAGTTGAGGCCAGGTTCATTCATCTCTTGTAAAATCTTGCATATGCATCACATACCGCATCCCGCATATCATACCTTGTTCATGTGTTGGTTGTTTACTATATTGTGTGCTTCTTTCTGGTGTTTGCTTCTTCGGGTTGGTCCCGGTAACATCGCGTTTGTGAGGACCCGTTCGTCTATGTCCGTTGGTCTTCTTTATGGACTCGTTCTTCTTCCTTGCGGGATTTCAGGCAAGATGATCATACCCTCGAAATCACTTCTATCTTTGCTTGCTAGTTGCTTGCTCTTTTGCTATGCCTATGCTACAATACCAACACTTGATTACCATGCCTCCTATATTGTTGAACCAAGCCTCTAACCCACATTGTCCTAGCAAACCGTTGATTGGCTATGTTACCACTTTGCTTAGCCCCTCTTATAGCGTTGTTAGTTGCAGGTGAAGATTGAAGTTTGTTCCTTGTTGGAACATGTTTACTTGTTGGGATATCACAATATATCTTATTTAATTAATGCATCTATATACTTGGTAAAGGGTAGAAGGCTCAGCCTTATGCCTGGTGTTTTGTTCCACTCTTGCCGCCCTAGTTTCCGTCATATCGGTGTTATGTTCCCGGATTTTGCGTTCCTTACGCGGTTGGGTTATAATGGGAACCCCTTGATAGTTCGCTTTGAATAAAACTCCTCTGGCAAGGCCCAACCTTGGATTTACCATTCGCCACCTAGCCTTTTTCCCTTGGGAGTCGCGCATCCCGAGGGTCATCTTTATTTTAAACCCCCCCGGGCCAGTGCTTGTCTAAGTGTTGGTCCAAACTAGAGCCCCTTGCAGCGCCACCTCGGGGAAACTCGAGGGCTGGTTTTAGTTGTACGGATTGCTTATCCGGTGTTGCCCTGAGAACAAGATATGTGCAGCTCCTATCGGGATGTCGGCGCATCGGGTGGTCTAGCTGGACTTGTTTTACCATTGTCGAAATGTCTTGTAACCGGGATTCCGAGTCTGGTCGGGTCTTCCCGCTAGAAGGAATATCCTTCATTGACCGTGAGAGCTTGTCATGGGCTAAGTTGGGACACCCCTGCAGGGATTTGAACTTTCAAAAGCCGTGCCTGCGGTTATGGGCAGATGGGAATTTGTTAATGTCCGGTTGTAGATAACTTGAACCTTAACTTAATTAAAATGAGTCAACTGTGTGTGTAACTGTGATGATCTCTTTCCGGTGGAGTCCGGGAAGTGAACACGGTGTTGGAGTTATGCTTGACGTAGGTTGCTATAGGATCACTTCTTGATCATAGTTCTTCGACCGTGATTTGCTTTCTCTTCTCGCTCTCTTTTGCGTATATTAGCCACCATATATGCTAGTCGCTTGCTGCAGTTCCACTTCATACCTTTACCTTGCCCATAAGCTTAAATAGTCTTGATCGCGAGGGTGCGAGATTGTTGAGTCCCCGTGACTCACAGGTACTTCCAAAACCAGCTTGCAGGTGTCGTTGAATCGTGCAGACGATGCAACCAAGCTCAGAAGGATCTTGATGAAGATCTTGTCCTTTGTGTTGTTCCGTTCTAGTTGATCAGTAGTGGAGCCCAGTTGGGGTCGATCAGGGACCTTGTCGCATTTGGGGGTGTTGGGGAACGTTGCAGAAAACAAAAAAATTCCTACGGTTTCACCAAGATCCATCTATGAGTTCATCTAGCAACGAGTGATCGGATGCATTTACATACCTTTGTAGATCGCGAGCGGAAGCGTTCAAAGAACGGGGATGAGGGAGTCGTACTCGACATGATCCAAATCACCGGAGATCCTAGCGCCGAACGGACGGCACCTCCGCGTTCAACACACGTACGGTCAGCGTGACGTCTCCTCCTTCTTGATCCAGCAAGGGGGAAGGAGAGGTTGATGAAGATCCAGCAGCACGACGGCGTGGTGGTGGATGCAGCAGTCACCGCAGCAGGGCTTCGCCGTTCTTCTGCGAGAGGGAGAGGTGTGGCAGGGGAGAGGGAGGCGCCAAGACTCAAGGGTGCCGCTGCCCCTCCCTCCCCCCCTTTATATAGGCTCCCCAAGGGGGGGCGGCCCTAGGAGATGGGATCTCCTAGGGGGGCGGCGGCCAAGGGTGGAGTAGCCCCCAAGGCAAGTGGGGCGCCCCCCACCCTAGGGTTTCCAACCCTAGGCGCAGGGGTGGGCCAAGGGGGCGCACCAGCCCATTATGGGATGGTTCCCCTCCCCACTTCAGCCCATGGGGCCCTCCGGGATGGGTGGCCCCACCCGGTGGACCCCCGGGACCCATCCGGTGGTCCCGGTACAATACCGGTGACCACCGAAACTCCCCCGATGGCCAAAAATGCACTTCCTATATATAATTCTTCACCTCCGGACCATTCCAGAACTCCTCGCGACGTCCGGGATCTCATCCGGGACTCCGAACAACTTTCGGGTTACTGCATATACATATCTCTACAACCGTAGCGTCACCGAACCTTAAGTGTGTAGACCCTACGGGTTCGGGAGACATGTAGACATGACCGAGACGGCTCTCCGGTCAATAACCAACAGCGGGATCTGGATACCCATGTTGGCTCCCACATGATCCTCGATGATCTCATCGGATGAACGACGATGTCGAGGATTCAGGCAACCCCGTATACAATTCCCTTTGTCAATCGGTACGTTACTTGCCCGAGATTCGATTGTCGGTATCCAATACCTCGTTCAATCTCGTTACCGGCAAGTCACTTTACTCGTACCGTAATGCATGATCCCGTGACCAGACACTTGGTCACTTTGAGCTCATTATGATGATGCATTACCGAGTAGGCCCAGAGATACCTCTCCGTCATACGGAGTGACAAATCCCAGTCTTGATCTGTGTCAACCCAACAGACACTTTTGGAGATACCCGTAGTATACCTTTATAGTCACCCAGATACGTTGTGACGTTTGGTACACCCAAAGCACTCCTACGGTATCCAGGAGTTACACAATCTCATGGTCTAAGGAAAAGATACTTGACATTGGAAAAACTCTAGCAAACGAACTATACGATCTTGTGCTATGTTTACTTGTCCATCACATCATTCTCCTAATGATGTGATCTCGTTATCAATGACATCCAATGTCCATAGCCAGGAAACCATGACTATCTGTTGATTAACGAGCTAGTCAACTAGAGGCTTACTAGGGACATGTTGGTGTCTATGTATTCACACATGTATTACGATTTCCGGATAACACAATTATAGCATGAATAAAAGACAATTATCATGAACAAGGAAATATAATAATAATCCTTTTATTATTGCCTCTAGGGCATATTTCCAACAGTCTCCCACTTGCACTAGAGTCAATAATCTAGTTACATTGTGATGAATCGAACACCCATAGAGTTCTGGTGTTGATCATGTTTTGCCCTAGGGAGAGGTTTAGTCAATGGATCTACGACATTCAGATCCGTATGTACTTTACAAATATCTATGTCTCGATCTTGAACATTTTCACGAATGGAGTTGAAGCGATGCTTGATGTGCCTGGTCTTCTTGTGAAACCTGGGCTCCTTGGCAAGTGCAATAGCTCCAGTGTTGTCACAGAAGAGTTTGATCGGCCCCGACGCATTGGGTATGACTCCTAGGTCGGTGATGAACTCCTTCACCCAAATTGCTTCATGTGCTGCTTCCGAGGCTGCCATGTACTCCGCTTCACATGTAGATCCCACCACGACGCTCTGCTTGCAGCTGCACCAGCTTACTGCTCCACCATTCAACATATACACATATCCGGTTTGTGACTTAGAGTCATCCAGATCTGTGTCGAAGCTAGCGTCGACGTAACCCTTTACGACAAGCTCTTCATCACCTCATAAATGAGAAACATGTCCTTAGTCCTTTTCAGGTACTTCAGGATATTCTTGACCGCTGTCTAGTGTTCCTTGCCAGGATTACTTTGGTATCTTCCTACCAAACTTACGGCAAGGTTTACATCAGGTCTGGTACATAGCATGGCATACATAATAGACCCTATGGCTGAGGCATAGGGGATGACACTCATCTCTTCTATATCTTATGTCGTGGTCGGACATTGAGCTGAGCTCAATTTCACACCTTGCAACACAGGCAAGAACCCCTTCTTAGACTGATCCATATTGAACTTTCTCAATATCTTATCAAGGTATGTGCTTTGTGAAAGACCTATGAGGCATCTTGATCTATCTCTATAGATCTTGATGCCTAATATATAAGCAGCTTCTCCAAGGTCCTTCATTGAAAAACTCTTATTCAAGTAGGCCTTAATGTTGTCCAAAAGTTCTATATCATTTCCCATCAAAAGTATGTCATCTACATATAATATGAGAAATGCTACAGAGCTTCCACTCACTTTCTTGTAAACGCAGGCTTCTCCATAAGTCTACATAAACCCAAACGCTTTGATCATCTCATCAAAGCGAATGTTCCAACTCTAAGATGCTTGCACCAGCCCATAAATGGATCATTGGAGCTTGCATACCTTGTTAGCATTCTTAGGGTCGACAAAACCTTCTGGCTGCATCACATACAGTTCTTCCTTAAGATAGCCGTTAAGGAATGCCGTTTTGACGTCCATTTGCCATATCTCATAATCATAGTATGCGGAAATTGCTAACATGATTCGGACGGACTTCAGCTTTGCTACGGGAGAGAAAGTCTCATCGTAGTCAACCCCTTGAACTTGTCGATAACCCTTAGCGACAAGCCTAGCTTTATAGATGGTCACATTACCATCCGCGTCTGTCTTCTTCTTAAAGATCCATTTATTTTCTATGGTTCACCGATCATTGAGAAAGTCAGTCAAAGTCCATACTTCATTTTCATACATGGATCCTACCTCGGATTTCATGGCTTCCAGCCATTTGTCGGAATCCGGGCCCGCCATCGCTTCTTCATAGTTTGAAGGTTCACCATTGTCCAACAACATGATTTCTAAGACAGGGTTGCCGTACCACTCTCATGCGGAACGTGTCCTAGTGGACCTACGAAGTTCAGTAGCAACTTGATCTGAAGTTTCATGATCATCATCATTAACTTCCTCTCTAGTCGGTGCAGGCACCTCAGGAACATTTTCTTGAGCTGCGCTACTTACCGGTTCAAGAGGTAATACTTCATCAAGTTCCACTTTCCTCCCACTTATTTCTTTCGAGAGAAACTCTTTCTCTAGAAAGGACCCATTCTTGGCAACAAAGATCTTGCCTTCGGATCTGAGGTAGAAGGTATACCCAACAGTTTCTTTAGGGTATCCTATGAAGATGCATTTTTTCGACTTGGGTTCGAGCTTTTCAGGTTGAAGTTTCTTGACATAAGCATCGCATCCCCAAACTTTTAGAAACGACAGCTTAGTTTTCTTCCCAAACCATAACTTATACGGTGTCGTCTCAACGGATTTCGACGGAGCCCTATTTAAAGTGAATGCGGCAGTCTCTAAGGCATAGCCCCAAAATGACAGCGGTAAATCGGTAAGAGACATCATAGATCGCACCATATCCAATAGAGTGTGATTACGACGTTCGGACACACCATTACGCTGAGGTGTTCCAGGCGGCGTGAGTTGTGAAACTATTCCACATTTTCTTAAGTGTGTGCCAAATTCGTGACTCAAGTATTCTCCTCCATGATCTGATCGCAAAAACTTGATTTTTCTGTCACGTTGATTCTCAACCTCACTCTGAAATTCCTTGAACTTGTCAAAGGTTTCAGACTTGTGTTTCATTAAGTAGACATACCCATATCTACTCAAGTCATCAGTGAGGGTGAGAACATAACGATAGCCCCCACGAGCCTCAACACACATTGGACCGCACACATCAGTATGTATGATTTCCAATAAGTTGGTTGCTCGCTCCATTGTTCCTGAGAACGGAGTCTTGGTCATTTTTCCCATGAGGCATGGTTCGCACGTGTCAAATGATTCGTAATCAAGAGACTCTAAAAGTCCATCTGCATGGAGCTTCTTCATGCGTTTGACACCTATGTGACCAAGGTGGCAGTGCCACAAGTATGTGGGACTATCATTATCAACCTTACATCTTTTGGTATTAACACTATGAATATGTGTAGCATTACGCTCGAGATTCATTAAGAATAAACCATTCACCACAGGAGCATGACCATAAAACATATCTCTCATATAAATAGAACAACCATTATTCTCGGATTTAAATGAGTAGCCATCTCGAATTAAACGAGATCTTGATACAATCTTCATGCTCAAAGTTGGTACTAAATAACAATTATTGAGGTTTAAAACTAATCCCGTAGGTAAGTGTAGAGGTAGCGTGCCGACGGCGATCACATCGACCTTGGAACCATTCCCGACGCGCATCGTCACCTCGTCCTTCGCCAGTCTCCGCTTATTCCACAGCTCCTGCTTTGAGTTCCAAATGTGAGCAACCGCACCGGTATCAAATACCCAGGAGCTACTATGAATACTGGTAAGGTACACATCAATTACATGTATATCACATATACCTTTTGTGTTGCCG
The DNA here is from genome assembly GCF_002162155.2 of Triticum dicoccoides. NCBI lineage: Eukaryota > Viridiplantae > Streptophyta > Magnoliopsida > Poales > Poaceae > Triticum > Triticum dicoccoides. The sequence goes on from NC_041392.1 coordinate 203,669,378, forward strand.
GTCTTCTTGTCCGCTAAGTATTTGGGGCAGTTCTGCTTCCAGTGACCACTTCCCTTGCAATAAAAGCACTCAGTCTTGGGCATGGGTCCATTCTTTGGCTTCTTCCCGGCGGCTTGCTTACCGGGCGAGGCAACTCCCTTGCCGTCCTTCTTGAAGTTCTTTTTACCCTTGCCTTTCTTGAACTTAGTGGTTTTATTGACCATCGATACTTGATGTTCCTTTTTGATTTCTACCTCTGCTGATTTCAGCATTGAAAATACCTCAAGAATGGTCTTTTCCATCCCCTGCATATTGAAGTTCATCACAAAGCTCTTGTAGCTCAGTGGAAGCGACTGAAGGATTCTGTCAATGACCGCGTCATCCGGGAGATTAACTCCCAGCTGAGTTAAGCAGTTATGTAATCCAGACATAGTGAGTATGTGCTCACTGACAGAACTATTTTCCTCCATCTTACAGCTGAAGAACTTGTCGGAGACTTCATATCTCTCGACCCAGGCATGAGCTTGAAAAACCATTTTCAGCTCTTCGAACATCTCATATGCTCTGTGTCTCTCAAAACGCTTTTGGAGCCCCAGTTCTAAGTTGTAAAGCATGTCGCACTGAACGAGGGAGTAATCATCAGCACGCTGCTGCCAAGCGTTCATAACGTCTTGGTTCTCTGGGATGGGTGCGTCACCTAGCGGTGCTTCTAGGACATAATCTTTCTTGGCAGCTATGAGGATGATCCTCAAGTTCTGGACCCAGTCCGTATAGTTGCTACCATCATCTTTCAGCTTGGTTTTCTCTAGGAACGCGTTGAAGTTGAGGACAACGTTGGCCATTTGATCTACAAGACATATTGTAAAGATTTTAGACTAAGTTCATGATAATTAAGTTCATCTAATCAAATTATATAATGAACTCCCACTCAGATAGACATCCCTCCAGTCATCTAAGTATAACATGATCCGAGTTAACTAGGCCATGTCCGATCATCACGTGAGACGGACTAGTCAACATCGGTGAACATCTTCATGTTGATCGTATCTTCTAGACGACTCATGCTCGACCTTTTGGTCTTCTGTGTTCCGAGGCCATGACTGTACATGCTAGGCTCGTCAAGTCAACCTAAGTGTTTGCATGTGTAAATCTGTCTTACACCCGTTGTATGTGAACATTGGAATCTATCACACCCGATCATCATATGGTGCTTCGAAACAACAAACTGTCGCAACGGTGCACAGTTAGGGGGAACACTTTCTTGAAATTATTATGAGGGATCATCTTATTTACTACCGTCGTTCTAAGTAAACAAGATGCAAAAACATGATAAACATCACATGCAATCAAATAATAATAGTGACATGATATGGCCAATATCACATAGCTCCTTTGATCTCCATCTTGGCGCTCCATGATCATCTTGTCACCGGCATGACACCATGATCTCCATCATCATGATCTCCATCATCGTGTCTCCATGAAGTTGCTCGCCAACTATTACTTCTACTACTATGGCTAACACGTTTAGCAATAAAGTAAAGTAATTTACATGGCGTTTCTCAATGACACGCAGGTCATACAAAAAATAAAGACAACTCCTATGGCTCCTACCGGTTGTCATACTCATCGACATGCAAGTCGTGATTCCTATTACAAGAACATGATTTCATACATCACATATATTTCATTCATCATTCATCACAACTTTGGCCATATCACATCACAAAGCACTTGCTGCAAAAACAAGTTAGACGTCCTCTAATTGTTGTTGCAAGTTTTACGTGGCTGCAATAGGGTTCTAGCAAGAATGGTTTCTTACCTACGTAAAAGCCACAACGTGATTTGTCAACTTCTATTTACCCTTCATAAGGACCCTTTTCATCAAATCCGCTCCAACTAAAGTGGGAGAGACAGACACCCGCTAGCCACCTTATGCAACTAGTGCATGTCAGTCGGTGGAACCAGTCTCACGTAAGCGTACGTGTAAGGTCGGTCCGGGCCTCTTCATCCCACAATAACGCTGAAGCAAAATAAGACTAGTAGCGGCAAGAAAGTTGACAACATCTATGCCCACAACAAATTGTGTTCTACTCGTGCAAAGGGAACTACGCATAGACCTGGCTCTGATACCATTGTTGGGGAACGTTGCAGAAAACAAAAATTTTCCTACGGTTTCACCAAGATGCATCTATGAGTTCATCTAGAAACAAGTGATCGGATGCATCTACATACCTCTGTAGATCGCGAGCGGAAGCGTTCAAAGAACGGGGATGAGGGAGTCGTACTCGACGTGATCCAAATCACCGGAGATCCTAGCGCCGAACGGACGGCACCTCCGCGTTCAACACACGTACGGTCAGCCTGACGTCTCCTCCTTCTTGATCCAGCAAGGGGGGAGGAGAGGTTGATGAAGATCCAGCAGCACGACGGCGTGGTGGTGGATGCAGCAGTCACCGCAGCAGGGCTTCGCCGTTCTTCTGCGAGAGGGAAAGGTGTAGCAGGGGAGAGGGAGGCGCCAAGACTCAAGGGTGCCGCTGCCCCTCCCTCCCCCTCCTTTATATAGGCTCCCCAAGGGGGGGCGCCGGCCCTAGGAGATGGGATCTCCTAGGGGGCGGCGGCCAAGGGTGGAGTA
>NC_041392.1:203672446-203685615 GCF_002162155.2 Triticum dicoccoides
GGTTTCCAACCCTAGGCGCAGGGGGTGGGCCAAGGGGGCACACCAGCCCATTATGGGATGGTTCCCCTCCCCACTTCAGCCCATGGGGCCCTCCGGGATGGGTGGCCCCACCCGGTGGACCCTCGGGACCCATCCCGTGGTCCCGGTACAATACTGGTGACCACCGAAACTCTCCCGATGGCCGAAACTGCACTTCCTATATATAATTCTTCACCTCCGGACCATTCCGGAACTCCTCGTGACGTCCGGGATCTCATCCGGGACTCCGAAAAACTTTCGGGTTACTGCATATACATATCTCTATAACCCTAGCGTCACCGAACCTTAAGTGTGTAGACCCTACGGGTTCGGGAGACATGTAGACATGACCGAGACGGCTCTCCGGTCAATAACCAACAGCGGGATCTGGATACCCATGTTGGCTCCCACATGCTCCTTGATGATCTCATCAGATTAACCACGATGTCGAGGATTCAGGCAACCCTGTATACAATTCCCTTTGTCAATCGGTACGTTACTTGCCCGAGATTCGATCGTTGGTATCCCAATACCTCGTTCAATCTCGTTACCGGCAAGTCACTTTACTCGTAGCGTAATGCATGATCCCGTGACCAGACACTTGGTCACTTTGAGCTCATTATGATGATGCATTACTGAGTGGGCCCAGAGATACCTCTCCGTCATACGGAGTGACAAATCCCAGTCTTGATCCGTGTCAACCCAACAGACACTTTCGGAGATACCCGTAGTATACCTTTATAGTCACCCAGTTACATTGTGACGTTTGGTACACCCAAAGCACTCCTACGGTATCCGGGAGTTACACGATCTCATGGTCTAAGGAAAAGATACTTGACATTGGAAAAACTCTAGCAAACGAACTATACGATCTTGTGCTATGTTTAAGATTGGGTCTTGTCCATCACATCATTCTCCTAATGATGTGATCTCGTTATCAATGACATCCAATGTCTATAGCCAGGAAACCATGACTGTCTGTTGATTAACGAGCTAGTCAACTAGAGGCTTACTAGGGACATGTTGGTGTCTATGTATTCACATATGTATTACGATTTCCGGATAACACATTATAGCATGAATAAAAGACAATTATCATGAACAAAGAAATATAATAATAATCCTTTTATTATTGCCTCTAGGGCATATTTCCAACAGGGGGTTCTTCTTTTATTTTGGCGCCATAGTCGGGCCATGAGTGTTTGGTTGATGTAATGCTATTTATGTACTTTGATTGACGTGGCGAGTGTAAGCCAGCTATGTATCTCTTTCCCTTATGTATTACATGGGTTGTTTGCGAAGCTTACCTCACTTGCGACATTGCTTTCAATGCGGTTATGCCTCTAAGTCGTGCTTGGACACGTGGGAGATATAGCCGCATCGAGGGTGTTATAAAGATCTCATGTAAGTTCTTTTCCATAAGCACGTATGACTATATTTGAAATACATACCTACATTACATTGATGAATTAGAGCTAGTTCTATGTCAGCCTATGTTATGACCGTTACATGATGAACCGCATCCGGCATAATTCTCCATCACTGATCCATTGCCTACGAGCTTTCCATATATTGTTCTTCGCTTATTTACTTTTCCGTTGCTATTGTTACAATCACTATAAAACACCAAAAATATTACTTTTGCTACCGTTACATTTTGCTACCTTTACCACTACTATCATATTACTTTGCTACTAAACACTTTGTTGCAGATATTAAGTTTCCAGGTGTGGTTGAATTGACAACTCAGCTGCTAATACTTGAGAATATTCTTTGGCTCCCCTTGTGTCGAATCAATAAATTTGGGTTGAATACTCTACCCTCGAAAACTGTTGTGATCCCCTATACTTGTGGGTTATCTGTGCATTTTAGGTTAGTTGTTGTTAGTGCATTTGAGGTTAGTAGATTTTAGGTTAGTGGAGAGAAAAAAGGAAAATAAGGAAAAAGAAGAAAAGAGGAAGAAGGAAGAAGGAAGAAGAAGAAGAAAAAGAAGTAGAGGAAAAAGGGAAATAAGAAGAGGAAGAAGGAGGAGAAGAAGGAGAAGAAGAGGAGTTGAAGAAGAGGAGAAAAAAATAGAAGATGAAGAAGAAGATAAATAAATGAGAAGAAGAAGGAATAGAGGAGAAGAAGGAAAAATAGAATTATTCTATTTTTTCTTCTTCTCCTCTTTTTTTTGTTCTTCTATTTTTTTTTTCTTCGAGCGTCGATCAACCCCCTCTCGCTTGACTAACTCTCCGAGGATCACCGAGCGGTCGAGGGTCGGGAACTAGGGTAGAGGGTCGAGGGTCACCGAGGGGTCGAGGGGGGACGTCGATCAACCCCCTCTCGCTCGACCAACTCTCGAGGACATCCAAACCCTAGAAATAAACGTTGTCGATCTCCTACCCCCTCCCGCCCCTCCCCGACAAACTCTCTTGAGATTTATCAAGAATGCCCCCATTATGGATGTGCATAATTAAGTTGATCCATATTTTTTCTAATCTCATCTACCATTTTATATGTGCACATTCTCTTGTGTCAAAGTATTGAAGAAATCCATGGTTTCATAATTAGCCGGAAGTAACAGGCGCATGATGGTATGAAGCTCTCCAAAATTATTTTGAAACGGAGTCCTGATAGGATAATTCGCTTTTTGGTACGAAGTTCAGCAAAGGCCTTCCAAATAGCGATATTCGTAAGGCCCTTGCTGAACTTCGTACCAAAAAGCGAATTATCCTATCAGGACTTCGTTCCAAAATAACTTTGGAGAGCTTCATACCATCATACACCTGTTACTTCCGGCTAATGATGAAGCCATGGTTTTCTTGAATCCTTTGACACTAGAAAACATGACATATAGAAGGGTAGATGATATCAGGAAAAATAGGGACCATTTTCTGCACATCCAGAATGGCGCCATTTTGTTAAATCCTAGAAGCATCGAGGCCACCCCAAACCCTAGAAGCGTTGTCGAGGCCACCCCAAATCGTAGAAGCGTCGAGATAGCTAGGTCTACGTTTGCCACTAATATATCCATCTGTCATGTTTGTATATTAATTGCCATGTTGTAATATTTGTAGAAACTATGGAGCACCGAGACTTGGAAGCAGAACAATTGTTGGGGGACATAATCCTTGGCGGAGGAGATGTCATGTCGTATCTCAACGACACTGATGGTTTGGAAGGAGAGGGTGAAGCAGGCTCCGGTGATCGAACAATGGAGGAGGAAGGACATGATCATGATGGCTCCGGTGACCGAATGCCGTGGAAGAAGGAGACCGTGATGACGGCTCCGGTGACCGAACGGAGGAGGGAGCTGTTGCAAAGTCCAGCGATGTATATATATTAATTAAGCCTGTGCTGACTAGCTAATTGATGCATTAATTGTTTTGGTATGTACACATATTAACTCTTCTTTCTTCTTTTCTAGCCCTCCAGATCGAGCCAAACTTCGGTAACGAGACAAGGCCCGAAGAAAAGGTTGCGCCAGGATGAAAGGTTCACGATCATAGCAATCGCGGGCGATGGCCAACCGATTGAACCCAGCCGGACCAAGGAAGCATTTTCTCCTCAGTGCAGGGTTCTTGTTAGGGACATGATCCCGATTAGCATCCACCAATGGAATAAGCCTAGGAACAAAGACCCTCAAGTTCCATATGTCAACGATAGACAGAAATATGATCTTTAGACCGCGCTGAAGGCAAATTTCACCCTAGCGCCAGAGGAGGATCCGGATAAGCCAGTTATAGGGCCACTGGTCAAGGCTCATACTCTTAAGAAGATGGCAGATCTATTCTGGAGGTGGAAGAATGAGTTGAAATCAACGTATGTCAACAAAGGGAAGACTCCAGAATTCATCGACCGATTTGAGAAGATAAGAGATCGTTGGCCCACATTTGTGGCCTACAAGACATCGGAGAAGAGTAAGAAGATGTCAGCAACAAATAAGATAAATGCTACAAATAAGGAACATCACCATCACACGGGGTCAGGTGGCTACCTCAAAGACCGGCCGTTGTGGGACAAGATTGAGAATGACCTGATTGCTAAGCTATAAAGAAGGAGCGTCACCATCACACGGGGTCAGGTGGCTACCTCAAAGACCGGCCGTTGTGGGACAAGGTTGAGAATGACCTGATTCCTAAAGGGGTCGAACCAGAGACATTGAACTGGCCAGACCGTTCAAGGACTTGGTTCTTTGGGGTTGGGGAAACCTTGGACCCTGAAATAGGGAAGTGCATTTGGACGGATGAGCAACTTGAAATACCCATCAAGAAGCTTCAGAAGTATATCGCCCCAGCGCAGCAAGGGACGTTCATTCCCAACAGAGAGAACGATGAGCTCACAGAGGCCCTCAGGAATCCTGAGCACCCTGGACGAACACGAGGCACACCAGGCTCTGTTGCGTGGAAGGTTGGGTTTCCTGGTGCAGGCAGTTACAAAACCCGGGAGAGGAGGAGGAAAGTGGAGCCGAGCGAACTGCAGAAGCTGAATGCAAGGGTAAGAAAGCTAGAGGAACAAGTTGACAGCCAGCAACCTGCTGGAGCTACCACAGAAGCTACCCTGCCATCTCAGTGGAGAAGCAGCGTGGCTTCCACCGAGCTCGTTCAATAGCCTAACTTCGCGGCTCCTAGCTACCCCGTGGATGCTATCACGGAGGATCAACATTGGCACCTTATGACGCAATGGCAGAACCTCAAAGTCAAGGTGGTTGTCGGCTCTGTTGCACCTCCTGAACCCGACGCAACTTTTCACTGCCATCCAATTCCACAAGGCTATGTTGTTGTGATGGTGGATGAAATTACGGAGGGATTTGAGGAGCTCGAGCTTGACCACCCTACCAGTGAAGGGGAGACTCAGCGGGGTCTTGCTCTGAAGACTTCATGTCTATGGCGGAAGGAGCACATCAAGCTTCCGAACTAGACGCCTCCGTCTCCTCCTCCTCCTCCGGCGAGTGATCAGGGCACTCCGCCTCCTTCTCCGACGTGTGGTGGCACTCCGCCTGCTCTGGCGCGTTCGAACAGCCCGCCTCCTCCTCCGCCTCGTCAGCAATGGCGGAAGACAGCCGCCGCCGATCCGGTTGCTCCAGCGCGTCATAGCACTCCGCCTCGTAAGCAACAAAGGAAGACAGCCGTCGCCGCTTTGGCTGCTCCGGCATCTAGTAGTACAACCAGAGGCGGGAGGCAATACAGATTCGGTCCATCTCTCAAGCCTCTAGAGAAGTTACCATACAAGAGGGTCGTGCAGGAAAACACGGAGATCTGTGAAGCCTATGTGAAGGACTTCTTTGAAACGCGAACAGCTATGACACATCCAGCTCCGGAGGAGAAGATAGATTCCATGAAAATTCAGCGCACTATCAATGCCCTGAAGCGACCACCACCACCTTCATCGGATGACAACCATGTTCGCTGTCTTAAAAAGACAATGCAAGCAGCGCGCCGGTTGGGAACTAGTTCAAGTGACAACAAGTTAGCAGAACGAAGAAGTGGGAAAAAAATTCTCCAGCTCAGAGAACAGGAGAACCAATCGTGCCCCCCCCCCACTCAAGGTGTCTAGCGATATCGTCGCAAATCTGCTGGGGATGGTGCCAGCTACCAATCCTGGTGATTACCTGCCCGACGATGCACATTTTGATACAAGGGAGGTGGACGAATTCAGATACTAGTACGGAAAGCCTCTCGTCAAAGATGGAAGTCCTCCACTAACGACGATGATGCGAAGATTCCATAAATGGTACATGCAAACCAGCAGCGAGTCTGGGAAGGATGCTTTGACGATGAGAATTAAAGATGACCACGACTTCATTGGACAAGATGTGTTAACTGTTGATTTTGACGAGTTTTTTCAGTTCTACAATCTAAAGGCCCTCGACAAATCACTCGTGGCTTGCTACTGTCTGTAAGTACTACTTTCTGTAATTAAGTCTCTATATATAGCTCAACTCTTTCATTGCATGTATATATAATTATCCTCACTATATTATGCAGATTGAAGATCGTCGAATGGAGAAAAGAACAAATCTATGACATTGGGTTCATTAACCCAAATGCCATACATGAATATACAGCTAAACACAACGTCTCAGAAACCGAGGACAACTTGCTAAAATCGTTGCTCAAAAATCAAAGCAAAGATAAAATACTCTTTTCTTACAACTTCAAGTGAGTGTTACTGTCTTGTGCACATTTGGTTTCCCTTATTACTCGAGGTTATAATAAATGTAACTTATGAGTTATGCATGCGTGTGTAGTTTTCACTTTATTCTCCTAGAGATTAAGCTTGATTGGGGAGAAGTAACCTTCTTAGACTCTAGATGAAAAGATCCCGAGGAGTATGGGAACATGACTCGAATGCTCGAGAAGTAAGTTCAATCGATCATTATCGCATCATAGCGGTAACTTTGTTCATTTCCTGATATCAAGTAATTATTTTCTTTGTCTGGCAGGGTTTGGAAAGAGTTCACCACAATTTCTCCGGGACTGCTGACTGAGCTGCGATTTAAACACCCAAAAGTAAGTACTACTACCTAGTTCCGCGCATCTCTCATTGATTCTAGCTAGTTTCATCAATACCATTTAGTATGTTTGCTTATCAGTTTGATTGACCTCTATTTCTCGTAAAGTGCTTATGGTAGGAAGCCGGGAATGATTTATGTGGATACTACGTTTGCGAGTTCATCTACAGGGCGACAACCTCTAATAAGCGAGGCTACTCTGAAAAACAATATGAAGTGTGTAAGCAAAAATATTCACAATTTTATTTTATTACCATCATTTGTGTTGAGTTTCATTCATACACGTGTATTGATCCTCTTCTTCAATTTAGATCTGGCAGATGCGGGATGGACTCCTACCACATGATCGCATAAAAGCAATTCAAGAGGAATTGGCGGGATTTTTTTCTTGACCACGTCTCAATAAAGCCGGAGAATATCATGTGGAACTTGACTTCAGATGTTAGGGATTGTAAGAGATCTTATATTGTATATATGTAGCTAGTAGCGTCAGGTAGATTTACGAAAACTTGTTGTTCGACCAATCTCTCGGAGAAGGAGGAGGTCGATCACTTCTCTTTGTATATGTTCATGACGATCTTGTGTGCTTAATGGTTTCCTTCATTTGCTTACTAGCTAGCGTGTTGCGAGTTCTCTCTATACGTATAGTACGTAGCGTCGACCAAGCACGAAGATAAGAGAAGTCACTTCTCTCTATTAGCTAGCTAACACAATATATGAAACCCCTAAATTAATCCTCCAAAACCCCCAACCCCCCCCCCCCTTCGAAAACAAAAAAACAAAAACCCCAGCCCCTGAGCTGTTGACACATGGATGCTTTTTGGTCCTGGTTGGTGTTACCAATCGGGACCAAAGGCCCTCCTGTCTGGGCAAGCCGCAGCGGCCACGTGGAGCCCCATCTATCCCGGTACGTAAGCGAATCGGGACTAAAGGTATTGGGCTTTAGTCCCAACGCTTTAGTCCCGGTTTCAGAACTGGGACAAATGGGCCTCTGGAACCGGGACAAATGGGCCTTTTTCTACTAGTGACCCTAGCCGCCGCCGCATCGTATGGTTTCACACCACCATTCCAGAGCATTGCGCCGCCACGCAAGTCTTCTGCATCCCTCCTTCCGGCATGCACCGCGAGAAGCGACAACATGCCTCCAGAACCCCGCCTCTCGTGATCCTGTACGGGAGAGGGGCAATCAGGTTTTTGGGGAGTGCACTCGCACGACTGCTGGCAGCGACGACTTTGCCAACGACGACTTCTTCCCTGACCTCGGCAACCTCATCCTCAACGACATGGGCGACAACATCAACACCGGCGGTGCTGCTCCCACTGTACTATATGTGATTCTATCCTTCTTGTTCGAGATCGTGATAGAATTCATGTTTCTAATATGTGCCCCAGATGTGACATGTTCATCTACTATGCTAGTTCACATGATTAGTTTAATCTCTGCTATTGCTGTTATGATTTATCTTCTGTTTATTCGGATTAAATCTCGTAGTAATTCGCTCATATATTCAACATATAGTACAGCATGTAAACCATGCTACAGGTTTGCCATCGACAACACACATTAAGATTCGACATGCGACAGGACCAAAAGGTGTTCGCTATCTTAATCGTCCGAACATTCTATCAAGATTCTTCATAGCAGACAGACACCAATCAAAGCAACATATATGTATTGCACAAACACGAACTTTTCAATTACCAAGACCTGAATGCGGGGCTGACTCCGGGTTGTTTATACTCCATTAGTGAAGAGCCCAAGACAAAACACGGAGATGGCGGTTTGAAAGCTCAGAATCACGCGCAAGTTGCCAAAAACGAATCTATGGTTACTTTAGTCTTCGGAAGCCGACGCACTGTGGAAATTGTCAACCATTTCAACAATGAAAGCTTTAGTTGCTCATCTCTAAGGGCAGGACAAAAGTCAGAACTATTCCGTACTAGACTTATATCTTCGCGTTGTCAAGAAACTCAAATTAGTAAAAACCTGACTGGATAGCTAGATACCAAAATAATTTGTGTCTTAATCTCGACATTTGACTTTCCATAGTCGCCACTTTGAATTAAGACCGAGTAAGAGGCATGACACATCAGTGCCAGCTGCTAGTGGGACTAGTAGTTAACAAGTGACATGTTGGAACATCCACATCCATCCATTCCAAGCACCCTATATAAACTGTCCATCTCAGCGTGTAGAAGCACACAAAGCTTATAGCTAGCTAAAATGGCTTCCAAGTCTCTGGCCTTCGTGTGCGTCATCTTCGCCTTCCTCGTCATCGTCTCGCAAGGCGTGGTTGCTGCTAGGGATCTCACCCATGGTAATGTTTCTCCCCCTGAATTAATCTCTACCTCGTTTCTTTGTATTTCTGTGTTCTTTCTGTGGCACATACGGAGGAACTTGATTACCATATGGCTAAGGTTGGCTTGGGTGTGCTGCAAATTCTCCATGGAGGGAATAGCTCTACATGCCATGGTTATTTCTAATGATGTTGCCCTACCATGGTTGCAGTTAACAGAGCAGGTAGCAGCTACCGTGGTGGCTGGTCGGGCTCGCTCTTCGTAAGAATCTGACAAAATAAATGCAGTTTCGGTTCGCATTTGCAGATCATTCGTGTGTATGGTATACAATTTCTGTATGCAAGCAAGCTAGGTAGACACCCCTGGAATGGTTTACGAGGGACTGGTATATATGTGCCCTGTGTATTCAATATGAATTTGTATCAAATGTATTGACCGTTCTAGTGCTTAAGGATCATTTTTCGACAAAGGGGCCCGTGCCTTCACTCCAACTCGTCCAATTTGCCCAAACTATTTCTCAAAAGTGTGTTAGAATAAATCTGAGGCATACCGTCGATTATTTAAGGACCAAGCAATCACAGGAGCACGACACCGAGATTTGTTAACGAGGTTCACCGATATGGCTACATCCTCGGGGCATGACTACGGGCGCTCCTCCCCGTGACACCGTCATAATGCCGCACATCGGCCACCCGGGCGCCGGCACACGCCGCCGGCTCCCCCTTGCGCGTCTGTACTATTATGTTGGCATAGGTTACATCGTGTGTCTATCCCCGCAATATATGAGAGGCCTAGGATACAAGTGTCCTATTAGGACACAACCCCACATCCTATGTAAACACAATACAACTCCTAGTCCAAATGTAACCTACCTTGTACACAATATTTGACACAACTCTAACAAACTCCACCTTGGCGAATATTCTTCACCACCTTGAATTCATCCATGCGTCAAACTTCCATGTACATTGGACTTGAGTTTATCCCATGAATACCGCTGCTACTCCAATAACTCCATGTGACTCCACCTGCAACTTGTAGTCCCTTCTTTCTTGATCACAGTCAACGCTCGAGCAAAATCAAGTTCCTTATTACTCTAAGTGCTCCCAACTTCCAGAGTATCAGTCCAACGTCATCACACACTGATCACTGACCTGCGTGAAAGTGAACAACTCACATATTGGGTGTCACACGTAAGAGTTACCTGAACTCAACATCACCGCTCCTTTCTTGACCGCCTGTCTGAAACTTGAAGGAATTTCACCATTGCTTGTAGTCATCCCGAGTCAAATTCGCAGTTGTCTCACCACATGTATGACCACCAAAGCGCTGGCCCGTCTCCATGCCCCGTGCATACCACACGCCTCGCCGCTATTACCGCGTCGAGCCTCTGCTGTCCTGGTCGAGTCTCAAGGGTCGCGAAACCACACCACTCAACCCCCACTTCAGAGTACCACCGATCATGACCGACCGATGACGAGTTTCACGCTTCCATCAGACCACTGGGCTCCAGTCCAAATTACGTGTCCCTCGCTTTTCCCCGCTGAATAGGCTTCGATTCTTTGGATCCTTACACCGTAGCCCCTCAATCCAGCTCCACCTTCAACATGACTCCATGGTAGATGATCAGTCCACCCTCGCGCCCCGTCGACTTCAAGCTCTCATGTGCGCACCGTCTTGAATCAATCCCGCGCCATAGTCTTGTCGAAGCCGCACAAGCCTCAGGCATGTGCACCACGTGTTTCCACGCCCAGAAGTCGGTCACATCAGCATCACGCCCCTATGTCGTTGTCACCGATTCTACCACCGTCTTCTGTACCAACCGACATCCAGTCGATTCGTCAGACAGTCCAGTCCGACCCAGGCTCGCAAATCTTCTTCGGCAAATTCTAATCCATCACATGATGCTTCCATCTTAGCTGACTTTACTTTCCGCAACGCCTTCAAGCATCCCTGTCGTGCCAACAAATTTTCACCTTTGTCTACCATAACCCAAGATTTTTAGTTCCGTGAACTTCTCCACCTCAAACCTAGTACCCGATGGCGTCATAGTTTTTTGTATGGCTGACCTGTAAAAAATTATCCGAGCTTCCCACGCGATGCCCCAAGTACACAATCAAAACCTTCACATACTATTTAACGAAACCAAATATTTCTTTGGCCTTCACGTGATGCTCCCTTAGCTTCAACTTCCCATGCTTAGCTTGCTTTGCCAAAGTCAACGCCTCCTGCCAATTCCGATGGATGCCAACGTAATGGATTATTTCCCTGGCCAAATTGATCTGCTGCCTCTCGTGTCTTTGTCTCCTTTGCCGGCTGCTGCGGCTCCTATTAACCCGCGTGCAGGTCTCCGCAATAGAGACGAGGAGAACACGGCTCCTCTCGGACTCGGTCCTGATTTTTTGTTCCAAAATAGAATCTCGTACGCTACCTTGCAGTCACGGTCGAACGCCCGCACCGGCTTCCTGAGCACTGCCATCATCTGGCCGCTCCACGACCTGGCGTAGCTGCACAATCCCAATCGATGCATCGCTGCCGCCTTCTGAAGTGCACTTTCGCTGCCGCCGCTTCCGCGTTTGTGACCGCTGTACGCTCGCCCGATTGATCCTTTTGATCCATCGCCACACATCAAGCTTGCTGCACGTACACGTGCTTTTTACTGATATGCTTTCTTCAATCTTGCCGAGAACCACGCCGTACCCGGCTGCATCTCAAACTTGATTCTTCCCGCAGATCAACAATCCACAGCCTCCGAACAACCTATCTTATGATACCACTTGTTAGAATAAATCCGAGGCATACCGTCGATCATCCGATGACCAAGCAATCACACGAGCACGACATCGAGATTTGTTAACGAGGTTCACCGATATGGCTACATTCCTGGGGCCTGACTACGAGCGCTCCTCCCCGTGACACCGTCACAATGCCGCACAACGGCCATCCGGACGCCGGCACACGCCGCCGGCTCCCCCTTGCGCGCCTGTGCTATTATGTTGGCATGGGTTACATCGTGTGTCTACCCCCGCTATATATGAGAGGCTAGGATACAAGTGTCTTATTAGGACACAACCCCACATCTCTACTACTATTAAAAGAGCGAACATAATCTCCCCTAAAGTCACACAACTAATTGTACACAGGATAACCAGAACCCTCAGATCAAATCATTTAAGCACATCCTACTGTCCATATTACATCAATAGTCCGCAATCTAAATCGACGTCCCGGATCAAATGTTGTGCCAAACAGACGCGTTGGTCTGCCGATCGTCCGCCCTCCGCATCCCTCTAATCGCGCGACCCTCCCTGATTTGCGGAACGTAATTAGCCCGCGATCTCCCTCACACGATCCCCTTAACAACGCAACGGGATTTTTCCTTTTATCTATCCACCTTTTTCTCCCAAAAAAACTGCCCCCTCCCCTCACCCGCACACCTCTTCCCACGACCCCGTCGCCCGTCGGTTCGCCACCGCCGCCCCACGCGATGCCGGCCATCTCTCCCCTATTTCTATCTTCTCCCATCCCACACGACAAGAGCGCGGCGGAGTGCGACCGCCATTTCTCTCTCCCTCGCCCCCCTCCGCCTCACCCGTCTCTGTCTCCTCTCCCGCACCCCCGGCACGGCCTCATGCTTCCAGGCGCTCGCCTGGAAGGAGGCAGCCGCCTCAACAGTCTCCGGTGCCGGTGTGGGCACGGGGAGCGGGCTGCTTTCGATGCTTGACCCGACGCTCACCAACGAGGAGCAGTACTGCCGTGAGCGCACCCAGGTGCAGGCGCAAGGGCATTGAGGCAGAGAGGTTCACCGTAGAGGGGATCTCAGTGAGCAGGCACGAGACATGCGTCACTGCGCCGGCCCCATACTGCAGCAGTGATTGGTTCAACAACGATTTGTTCACTGCCTGACATTTTTGTTTGAGCAGCTTCAGTATTATCTTTATCTAATTGCTTGTCAAGTTGCTAATTGGAGTCTTCAGATTCTTAGTTACATTGTAGGTCAGTAAATCTAATGTGTGACATCTTTGAGTTTTCATCTGGAAGTTAAATAAATCTAGATCGCTTGAGAATGATCATGATACTGAGATACATGCAAGCATATCTGATTTGTTCACTGTGTTGTTACTTACACCGGGCTTGTACCTTGCTTGAGTAAGTATTTTCTTGTGCATTTCAGTACGTAATGTTAATTATGCTTTTTTTCCTTCCTCAGGATCGACAAATTATCAAGCACACATGGTACGATCATCAAGTAGTCGTGCGGTGTATTGCAACAGCCGTGAGGTAAATGAGAGGGGAGATCCAGGCGCCGGAGAGGAGGAAGAAGGTGGTCAAGGCCACACATCAGCTGAAAGCCCCC
>NC_041392.1:203685946-203689354 GCF_002162155.2 Triticum dicoccoides
TTTGGTTGCTGTTGATCCTGCATTACGGTGCACACAATCTGTTTGAGGTAATGCCCATTAGGTTGCTTTTTGATTAATTAGTTCAGTTACATGGACCTGTTAAGATACTTTAGTTTGATCGAGTCCAGATAATTTAGTTTGACCTCATTTGTTGGCTTGAGGTTAAAATGATGGTTGTTCTTGGGGAGCTTGGAGGAAGTGATGAGTATTTGCTCCTCGAATCTTTGAAACAAGGAAAGGTTCAGAAACCTGTTGTTGCTTGGGTTAGTAGGACGTGTGCACGTCTGTTGAAATCCGAGTCCAGTTTGGCCATGCTGTAAGTTGTAAACAAATTTTCCTGGAGTTCCGGTGAGCTGAATAAATATGCGCAGATGTGTTTTTTTTTGGGTATAACAGTGTGCGATGGTGGTGAGGTGGAATCTGCACAAGCTAAGAATCAGGCACTAAGGGATGCTGGGGCTGTTGTTCCTACTTCATTGGAAACTCTTGAAAGGATTAAGGAGACATTTCAGAAGTTGGTACATCACGGCTGATGTCTTTTGCAAGTTTTTTTTTGGGAATGTGTTAGTGGGAATCAAAGCTTGGGGTTACATATATTTTTTGCAGGTTGAGGAAGGAACAATTCCTCCTGTCCCTGAGGTTACACCTCCCCCCATTCCTGAGGATCTTAAAATTGCCATTAAAAGTGGGAAGGTCCGAGCTGCAACGCATTGATTAAAACATCGGGGGCCTCTTTTCATTATAATTAGATGGTGTGAATAATTGTTCAACTCAGGAGAGGGACACACTCTGGGAAAAGGTTGCTTGGGCAGGCTTGCATCTCCGTATATTTTTCCATATAAATTGTAAAAGTGGGCAACTCGATGCTTGTTCCTTTGCCATTGACCGTGTCGGGAAGTTGAGCTCAGAAACTGCCGTGACAGCACTGGATGCTTGAACCCACCGGTAGCATCATGGAGCTACCAATGTTAGGAAGTAAGAGTTTACTATTTACCATTAGATTTTAGTCTGATTTTATTATCTATCATCTAGATCCCTTCAATGCTAACAATGTATGAGATAGCGATGGAAATTCCAAGTACATAAACTTTCTGTAGGTGGGAATCACATGCTACGTTTTCTTGTTTAGCGACAAATCTAAATGGCTTTGTTTACTGATTATTAGTGTTAGGAAGCTCAACATGCTTCACGAAATTTTAAGACAGAAAAGGCCCCCTTGGCTACTACATTGAGATATCTTGATAAAATTTTAGATGTTCACCTGCTGTTATGAATTACTCGGTTGTGCTCGGTTCGGTTTATAGTGGATTTTTTGTGCTAATAACTCTTTTTACATAAATATCTTTGGTGTTAGTGTGCTTACTTTGTTGCTTGTGGGTTTGTGAGAGAAAAGAAGATGTAGACATTGATAAATGATAATGGTAGTGGAGTGTCTTCTTTTGAACCATAAAAATATACATGGCATGTTCTACAAACTATGTCTTATTCTTTTCTCTGTACAAGGTCTGAAGTACCACATATATTTTTACATTAGCCTAAATTTATCAGTGTTGCATACTAATTCCAGGGGTACCACAAGAGATGATTCTGAGAAGGGGTAAGGGGAAGGTCCTGAAAAGGAACAAGCTGGAGAAGATAGATCTTATCACCAAATATACGTGGAGGAAGATGAAGAAGCAAGACCCTAAGATGGACGACTCTTAGAACATAACTGACAAATAAGCAGAGGTAAATAATCTTAATAAAGAACATATAAGATTAGTTCCCTTTTCATTATACTCCACATTATTTGACTGGTGAAAGGGGGATCATGGGAAGATATACTTGATTTTTAAACTTGCAATATGTTATGTACTTCATTGTTTCTAACTAATACTTTTGTTTTCTGCACTCCAGAATTGTAGGTGCTATGGAATCGATGGGTGGTCAGAATTCTTATCAGTAATAGTTCATGCTTGATGTATGTAGCTCTCCCCTGGCCTACTACATTCAGGACACCTGCCCTGCAGTCGGTATCGAGAAATTATGTCCATTGCTTTTTCTACTACATTGAGGGCTACATGTGTTTCGAAGAGAGGTTTACAGTTGAGATTTCTTTTGCTTTGTAGCTTCACATGTTCATACTTCCACCAGATAGTCTGAACAAATATCACTGCAAGAGCCCCATGCTGTAAATTGAGTTAACTTTTAGCTTTGCGGGTAGTCAACCAAATTTTGGTGCTTGGTTGATAGCCCCTACCCATTTATCAATGACAATTGCCATCACCTTTGTAAGCAATATTTCTGGTTCTGATAAAGAACCAAGTTATACTTATTTGTTTTATGTATAAACATCAAATCTTTCAAATGAATGTTGTGATTAGAAGGATGACAACATTAGCGTTCATCACTATTCTTGTTGGTCTTGAATAGATCTATGTATATTTTTTTGTTGAAAAATATTTCTAATATTTTAGTGTGTGTGATGTATTTTAGATAGTACTGCTTCAATATTGTGCGCTCGATTGTTTGTTAATACAGTTAAAAAATATTTAAAATTTTAGTTAAAATGTAGAACATCCAAAAATACAGTGGTTATTAACACTTGTATTTGTTGAGACGTGCGTGCACGTGCACGTTTACTAGTCCTATATAAACACAATACAACTCCTAGTCCAACTGTAACCTACCTTGTACACAATATTCGACACAACTCTAACAAAGTGGGACTCGGCTGGATTTTGTTCTACAACAAAAGGAAGCAGGTATCTAAATATAGCCTGAACATGAAAACATATTTTTCTGTTCTTTTTAAGAACCAGAATTCATTTCTGATTTTAACCAGACCATAAAAAATGGGTGACCCTAGGGGCCGGCCGGCCTGCAGAACGCCTGGATCGGTCGCCTTCCGCACTGTAGGACATGCAACGATAGCCATTCGATGAACTCCAGCTTTCTCACGTGAATCATCTTTCCTCTCACGCGCACATGTCACACCCGAAAAAGAAAACGTCACAGCCTATGAGCAGCTCTAGGCGCGCGACAACAGCCCCGTCTCTGGATACATCATCGACACCCGCCAACCATCTCTCGTAGCACATGTCGCCACCGTCGCAGCACTGACCAGCCCTGCTTGCATGACCATCAACTGCCTGTCGCCGCACAAAACATCATGTCGTAAAAAAGATTAGAACACCCATCGTCTGCACTGCAGCATCAGCGGCAGCCTTTTGCAACTCCACCGGTCGCCCATCGACATCACCATCACCAAGCTTGAGCACCAGCCGTCGCCACTAGTAGCACATACCATCGTGGAATGCAACATCGATGGCAGCCCGTTGCAGCACCATGCCGACCCCCGCCCTTTGCAACACTATGGCCACACTTCATGAGGCCCTCTCTTGCAGAAGTTCGCGGGTGGCTTGCTGC
>NC_041392.1:203689628-203691494 GCF_002162155.2 Triticum dicoccoides
TGGCGAACTGTTGTGGAGGAGAGACTGTTGGCCACAACATGAGGTACCGATGGGTGCTCGCACGGTGGAGCTAGTGGCTGATCAACTAGAGCTGGAGCTAGCAAGAAAGAGATAATGGAGGAAGAATATACACGTGGACAACATTTTTTGGGGAGAAAAACTCGAGAGGAGAATTGAGAGGATGTGTAGGGTGGAAAGGTGGGGATGCGTTTGTGGGCCATGCATCGATCAAGCAACACGATCCAAGCGCGCGCCGTATCGGCAGGCCAATAGCGATCATTGTGCCGTAAAAATCTGCAGAACGCTACACGTCAGCCCGTTGACCTTTTTAAAATATTGACCGGTCGTGAGCCGTTGGATCCACGATAGGATAGTCGTCCGATCTGATGAGGTTTGCAACATGTGTCATGTTGCGCTCGAAGGTTTGCAACATGCGTCATGTTGCACTAGAAGGTTTCCAACATGAGTCATGTCACACTTGAAGATTTGCACCACGAATGCTTTGCAACATGAGCCATGTTGCGTTTGGGAGCTTTGCAACATGAGGCATGTTGTGTTTGGGAGCTTTGCAACATGGTTGACACTGTGGTCGTCGCCAATGTCGATACGTCATGTGCATCGTTGATTCGTCGCATGGAGGTTTCAACATGGCCAATGTTGCATACTGCCATTGCGCATCGTCATCTCCCATTGCCCCCTGCGTCGTCGTCGTTGCAGCACCTCCAATGTTGCTGAAGCACAACCACCGTTGTAGAAGTATGGCGTGGTAGCATCGACACCGTTTGCAACAAACCATTGTAGAAAGGGGGCACTTGCAGCATCGAGAGCCATTCATGTCCGACTTCCCAAAATCAGTCAATTTCTTCCATAAAATCAGTCGGTGGAATTAATGACTTCCCAAAAGCCATCTCAATATGTCCGTCAAGGTTGTCAGAATCGCGATTTTGTTGTATGATTCTACGACTTTACGATCTAAACTAACCCCTCTGATTCTACGATTTTGGTTCATAGAATCTATGTTTTTACGATCCTGATAGTGAAGATTCTATAATTTGCGATCCTGTCATTGGAGCTCCGATCCGATTCAGAATCGCGATTCTGACAACCTTGATGTCCGTTATGTTGCTTTTTAGTGTCCTACTTTTAAATTTACCCATTAAATTTGACAAAAACCATCTTAATATGTTCCCTCTCTAATTTCAAAATGTGTGGCACGTAGGTGGGGGAAGTACCCAAATTCGTGGCCGTCTAATTCCTCGCCATTCAGAAATCGATTTGGTCTTTGCATGTGTTTTAGCACTTAATTACCTTAAATGAGGTCTATGTGTGCAGCTTTTGGCAGCTCACCCATCCCAGCTCTCATGCTTTTACTTTTGACTTTCAAAATTAAATCTATTATTCTTTTGACGGAAAGTCCAAATTATGATTCATTTGCATATTCGTGTTCCTTGCTACTAGGGCTTTGAAACAAGACCATTCTTGAATGTGTTTTGACAAGTTTTAAAAACTTCACAAAGTTTCAACTACTGAAACTTGGTAGGAACAAATGATAAATTCATGAAATTTCAAAAGTAAACTTAAACCCTAAGCTCTACATCCGGAAAAAGTGAAAGTTGGTGAACGTTGATAAAAATTTAATATTATGACCGTCAAGTTTTAAATGTTTGAAACTTAGTAAATTTTAAAAGTTGTCAAAATGTATTGAAAAGTGGTCTTGTTCAAAAGTTCTTGTCTGAACGAACACAAATACGCAAATGAAACATAATCTAGACTTTCGCTTCGAAAGATATAATAGGCTGAAATTGAGAGATAAAATAAAATGGCATAGGAGGTGGAATGGGTGACAGATGCAACTCTGCCAAAAGC
>NC_041392.1:203691773-203722418 GCF_002162155.2 Triticum dicoccoides
TGAAGGGGCATAAGATCAAACAAGTTTGTCGATCTCAAATCAGATGTGTGGGCATATGCATGTGTGCTTTCTCACCTGCGTACCCTTTGGGATTTCACATACTACTCCTATATGGAAGATCATTTCACCCATATCCAGCTAGTAGTTATTGTATGATGTGATATTAGTAACAAAACTTTTGGAGTACGTTACTACAAATTGGGGGCACTTACCCACGTTATATACTGTCTATAAAGGGCAATAGCCAGGATGGTTTGTTTCATCAGTCCTTATGTTTGTTCATGTTGTTTAATTTGGGTTGCTTGAGAGTCTAGTATGTAATATCCTCTTACACAAAGCAAGTCATATATACGGTTTTTTTCTCATTTGTGACATAAGGTTATTCTTATTTTAATATGTTCCTGATATAGTGTTGTCTGGCGTCGAACTCATCTGTTTCAACACTTGGATTGAATAGTTAGGAAAGCATAGAAAAATTGTACATAGCAATGCAGAATGGTTTATCCAGCTAGAGAACAACAAACTAGACATTTATTCCTTTATGGAACTCCTTACAACATGTGCCACAATATTTAGAATCTACTCCCTCCATTCCAAAATATAGCGCGCCCGCGCTTCCCGAGGTTGAACTTTGACCATAAATTCAACGAACGAGACCGACTGCGGCGGGAGAAAAAAATTACATAATTAAAAACTTCTTTCGAATACAAATTCACTGATATAACTTTTGCTCCTGCCGCAATCGGTCTTGGCAGTTAAATTTACGGTCAAAGTTGAAGCACGGGGATAGAGGAAGCACTACATTGTGGAATGGAGGGAGTATTTGACATATCGTGCATAAACATGAGACTACAAAATGCTCTTATAGGTACCTTGCTCGTATATGCGAGCATAAGGAGCAAATTTTATTCAAGCACATCAAGCATGTTTTTGTGGGACTGAACATGTTTTATTTAAAACACATATATATATGTCTAGTTGTTTCTTGGTGACATCCACCATTTTGACCCCTTTCACCATATCCACCTCAAGGATAGCCACCACCACCACCGGAGCCTCCACCGTAACCTCCACCCCCGCCAGACCCGCCACCAGAGCCACTGCCATACCCACCATTGTTGCCACCACCGTAGCCAGGATTGCCGTACCCACCACCACGTCCTGGGTCACTGCCACCATTACCATATCCACCGTTGTTGCCGCCACCATAGCCAGGATTGCCATAACCACCGCCATATCCAGGATTTCCAGACCCTCCACCATACCCACCACCATTGTTTCCAGACCCTCCACCATTGTTTCCGTATCCTCCACCATGCTGGTACCCACCACCGTTGTTTCCGTATCCTCCACCATGCTGGTAACCACCACCGTTGTTTCCATATCCTCCGCCATTGTTTCCATATCCTCCGTTGTTCCCATATCCTCCGCCATTGTTTCCGTATCCTCCATTGTTTCCATATCCTCCCCCATTGTTTCCATACCCAGGTTTCATATTCTTCTCCTCGGATTCTGCATGCATACAAGAAAATATCATTTATCAATCAAGTGGAGGTGCCGCTCAGTGTCCGTACATATTTGGATGAACAATAATTATATTAGGTTAAATGATTTTTCGTTGTTGCAGGTAGGTAAATGTTATTTGTGTGTGTGTGTGTGTGGAGAGAGAGAGAGAGAGAGAGAGAGAGAGAGAGAGAGAGAGAGAGAGAGAGAGAGAGAGAGAGAGAGACCTTTAGGTTTAGTTTCGGTGAGCTCTCTAGCATCTGCTCCATCCTGGCAGAGAAGCAGGAAAGACGCTAGTACGACACCAAACAGAAGTATACACTTGACAGCCATTGTGGGTGATCAGATTGATCAAGCTAGCTAGCAAGCTTAGGATGAGTTGGTAATGGTATAAGCTTCCAGTTAGGCCCTATTTATAGGAGGCAATGCACCTTTTGCCTGTAATAGTTGAGATAATGGTAGGAGCTAAAGTTTCAGTAACTAGATGCCATATACGGTTGGGCGTTCGCACATCTCGTTGTCGAACTTGATTAGCTAGCCCATGGAGCCGGGCATTGACATTCATCCCTGGGTTTACGTGTGATCGACAATACAGAACAACTTGCTGATTAAGGCAGCTAAAAAAGTAGAGATCGTCGTGGCGCATCCGTGCATGTATGGATAATTGCCGGATTTCAATGATTGATGTAGTAGTATATCATATCCAATTTAATTGATTGGCTTTGCAAATATTGTAGAGTGCTTGCGTAATTCATGAAAATGAAGTACTCCCTCTTATCCAAATTAATTGATATTGTTTTAATACAATTGTGTACCAAAGTTGTACTAAAGTAGCGTCAATTGATATGGATCGAAGGGAGTATAAAAAATTCTTAGCATTGAGCGATTAGCCTTTGGATTGGTTCTCCTTCTCCTTAGACTGTACTGTATTTCTTTTGTGTCAAGCTACGATATGCGTTCTCGATGTGTAAGAGCCGACCGTATGGCATGCCCACCAGTAGCTACACTGAGGCCGCGAATTGAGTGCACCTTGGTTTGTCAGGTTCAGTTTATAGACTTGGCATGGGTGTTCATATTTTTCTTGATTTATTTCAAAATTCATTGGTTTTATTTTTTAGTGGTAAACAGCGCGCTCGTCAATAATGAGGCCCATATTGCTACTTCGTCACGCTTGCTTGGTCTCTCGAATAAGCTCATAGAGATAGGGTATGCATGTGAGGAAATGCATGGATGAATCCGGATGCATATGAACTCACTTTGAAAAACACATTTTAAAGTGCCAAAAAAATTCGGAAAAAAGTGTATGTGGACGTCTCCATATTCTATGTGTGCATAGAAAGTTTCATGGAAAACAACCTTTTTTGTGACCCGTGCAAAAAAGACAAAACATTGTTTCATGAAATACTATTTAGAAGCACTAAAGATTGTCTTTTTTGCAATGACAAAATAAAAAGACTATTTTCTCACAAAACTTTGTGCCATGAACATATTTTTGCAAACATGTATGCACGGAATTTTGTTTAAATTTTTTGACATTTCAAAACGCATTTAGAATACTTTTCTGAAAAGCGGGTTCATTGCCGACTCCATGCGTTCATATGAGTGAGTTATGTAAGTGTTTGTGAGCGCCTGCAACTATATTGTGCTCCACAAAAAAAATTATATGATGAGGCCAGAAATCACATTGATGCAACATTAAGAGTAAATAAAATCTCTTTTTATCAGAAGTATTTCGAGAATGTTTATGCATGTATAGAAAAATAAATTATCAACGGTGTATATTTGATGCTGGATGTGCCGGTACTTTTGAATTACAAGAAGTGCACTCCATGTCCATACATACGCGATGTAGGCTGTCGGCACGAATAATATGTGCAGGGCATCAAGAACAAATAATAGGTTCCTTTTCTATCGTGGTCCGAGCAAGTAGCTGCATGTGACCATTTGCCGCTAAATTAATACGGTGATGGAGCTTGCTAGGATTGACTCAGCACTCCGTGGACACGTCGAAAGGATGAAGTGCCCTAGCTGGTACGTGATACATAAAATGGTCGGCAAAGTGGGACATGGAAGCATTTAATATCAGATCAATTTGCAAAAATAGTTGCACTCTGTTGCACAGATCTCAGTATGCGGCGAGGCGATTTGTGGCCACGCAAATGCGGGGGCACGACCCATCTCTCATGCTATTTTTTTTTACTTTTAAATTTGAATCAGTTATATTCAGAAGTCTAGTTTATATTTCGTTTGCATGTTCAGGTTCCTTGTTATGAGGGCTTTGAAATAAAACCACTTTTGAATATATTTTAACAAGTTTTTTTTAAACTTTACTAAGTTTCACTTGCTAAAACTTGGTAGGAAGAAATGATAAATTCACTAAGTCGAGAAGGTAAAACTTAAAATTGTGCAGGGAACTGCAGGGAATTATACGAGTTTGTGGATCGCGAGAAAATTGTATGGCTAAGTGCGGCCAGGCAGGTGCATGTCCCCACACCTGCATGTCCCTGCAAATTTTCGCGTACAAGTAGTGATGTATACACCCCTACAACATGGTCCATCTCTAGCAACATATCTTTGGCCGACGAATCTGATGAACCGCCTGAGTTACACCTATCTCAGGCAGCTTAACCAGGAAAACAACAAAAGATGGATCACAACGGACAAATTGTGTCTCTGATGTGTACTCTCTTAGTCTATATTTATATTATGACTCACGCATATTTTCGTTGTTCAACTTTGATCATTAAATTGACCAACGAAACGTGGATTACATGTCATATAAAATAAACTTCTCTTTTTTTTATTGGAAAACAACTTCCAATGGCATAATTTGTATGGCATATAATTCATATGTTATCGGTGAAGTTATGATCAAAGTCTAATCACAATTAATGATACCGTGATTTAAATAGGGATAGAGGGAGTGGAGGAGGATGTTTGGAACCTGGGTGTATGTGCACCCCCTTCTCAAAAAATAGTAATTGCGAAAATGGTCGAAAAATCTTGATTTTCTTTGGCAACAAACATGACCATGTGTTTCACTACTGTAAAAAAGTTTCGCTACTAAATGACTTTGATGGTATTGTGGTAAAAAAAACAAAGTCAGCATCATATTGAGGTTATTGTTCACACTTTTATGTCCTCAAAATTATGCCTTTTTTGCCGAAAGATCGATGGGAGTTTTCCATGGGTGAATTTTTTTATTCGTGTACAACAAAATATTGAGTTTGCTGTAAAAAAATCAGGAGTTTTTGTCTTTTCCATAGTTTCCTATTTTTTGGCATATGAGATGCATGCATATGGGCAGGTTCATCCATGTATTTTCCTAAATGGGTGACATATAATGGCACATGTTGTGACTCATATCCACCAAAATAGGGGCTCCATATATTGTCGCATCTCAGTTGAGAGCTCGTAACGTTGGGTCCAGATGCACCACAATTATGCATATCGTCTAAGTCGGTTTGCATTTTTGAACCACACGAGACTTTTGTCGATCTCTAGCAATGTTGACATATGTATTCCCTCTTCTCATCCTTAATGGAAATTCAGGAGACATGTTGAAGCCACCATTGAACCCTCTGCCTCTACCAGATATCCGCCTCGCAAAAGTTGAGCAGAGCCCGCGTGGCTGTGAATGTGGTGTGGCCTCCGTATTCAACTTGTTGCAGCAAAACCTTACGTTGCTTCGATGGGCAGGGCATTGTGGATCATCATGCATTGTTGCGGCAGCATGGGTTGGCGCTGAGGGGAACAATCATAGTCACTGTTTGAGCGGTGGCCTCTAGTCCAGGTGAGGACGCCTTCATATTTTGAATTGGGTTTCGGTGACAATGGTGGGATGGCAATGCCCGGTCGGGTGCTCTGAGGCGATGGACACTAGTACATGTAGGTGTTGCTATGGAGGCGGCTTGATGGTGGCAGGGTAGGACAATGGTCCGCCCTGGCCATGTCCCAATTGTTGATTGGGTCGAGGTTGTGATATAGTATGCCGAGGACGCAACGACGACCCTCTCACTCCATCTAGTCTTTTGCTACTTTAGCAATAAGAATCGACAATCACACGGTAGTAAAGGATGTGAGATACTTGATGTCATCAAGCTTGATAGCCTACAAGTGCACATAGTTTAGTTGTAGTCTTTTCGAAGTAAGAGCATCAATCTCACTGGGAGCACGGGAATTAGACTTTGTCTCTTGTAGAAGTTTAAATTATAGTGCCTACAAGTTCGTTGAGATCCAAAAGCAGAGCCAAACAGAAGGTTTTATTGGGTGAATGATACAAACAAGGAAACAAAGAACATGGTTAACATAAAAGAGCGCGAGAATTAAGTAATGGTGGTTGCAATTGATAGAACTAAAGCATTCCCGGGGAGCTCGGATTCCCCACTAGTATATTTCTACCATGACCGGTGCCTAAGTATAATTCTAAGTCAGATTTCTAAGCCACTTTATATGTTTCTACAAGTGGGCAAAGCCAAATACATATACAAGCATACAATGCAGCAGCCCCGTATCCCATGCGCCACTACCATTCATCCTCAGTACTCTAGTCACGGAATGGTAATTAAGCGTTTCCCCGTGGCTAAGGCGGTCTCTGTTTATCTTCTATTGCAATGATCCGAGAAGGAGGAAGATAAGTACTATCACCACCGACCTCCTCTTTCCTCTTTCCACCTTGACACAAATAGTAAAAACATTTCGTCCAAAGAAGACATATGTTGGATGGTCGACTTCACCAAACATCAAGAAAATCATTAACATAAACATATAAAGAGCATCTTAAATCATATTATCATACAATCATAAACATACTAGGGTTCCTCCATATCCCCGAGTACTAGGTAAACTACTTGCACATCGAGGGTGCAGACATCGTGGTATGAATCATGATGAACACGGGGGTAGTGTCAAGGTAATACAAAAGTGAATCTACACCGGCTAATGTATTACAAGGAGATGGTGATGGGGTGGTGATGATGAAGACGGATGTTGATAATGCCCTCTTGATGTGGTGATGCGGCGGTGGAATCATGTGGTCGATTCCCCCTCCAGAATCCTTTCGGAGGCTACGTTTCTTTGTTCTGGATGTGTTTCTGGTGGATAGAGGTGTCCTCTCGATCCTTGTTCCATCTGCACGGGGGTAAAATAGTTGACCTGGAGGAGGCGGCAGCGGATGGTACGATCTCCGGTACGAGCGCACGCGGTCGTACCAGATGTCGTCTTTCACTCTGCCGACTTCTACGTGCATTATTTTCTTCTCCCAGGTGTTTTACTCTTTTATGGCAATATCTTATCATGTTAATTGATGTGATTTTATCACCATAAATTGGCATTCTTTACTTAAACTCTAAAATATTTCAGTGCAAGACAAAACATACAAAAAGAGGTGCGCAAAGGCGGTAAAATCTGAAGAAACCTATACTACAAAATGAAATTAGAGGTGTAAACATCACCAAAATTTGACTCATCAACTCCCCCAAGCTTAGATGCTTTTGTTGGGGAACATAGTAATTTCCAAAAAAATCCTACGTACACGCAAGATCATGGTGATGCATAGCAACGAGAGGGGAGAGTGTTGTCTACGTACCCTCATAGACCGGCAACGGAAGCGTTGACACAACGTAGAGGAAGTAGTCGTACGGATTCCCGATCCGACCGATCCAAGTGCCGAACGTACGGCACCTTCGAGTTCTGCACATGTTCAACTCGGTGACGTCCCTCGAGCTCCGATCCAGCCGAGTGTTGAGGGAGAGTTTCGTCAGCACGACGACGTGATGATGGTGATGATGTTATACCTATGCAGGGCTTCGCCTAAGCACCGCTACGATATGACCGAGGTGGAATATGGTGGAAGGGGGCACCGCACATGGCTAAGGAACGATCACGAAGATCAACTTGTGTGTCATGGGATGCCCCCCTGCCCCCGTATATAAAGGAGGGAGGGGGGAGGTGCGGCCGGCCCCTAGGGGTGCGCCTGGAGGAGTCCTACTCCCGGTCCTACTCCCACCGGGAGTAGGACTCCCCCCTCTTGCCTTGTTGGAGAAGGAAAGGGGAAGGGGGAAAGAGGAAAGGGGGGCGCCCCCCCTTCCTTGTCCTATTAGGACTAGGGGGAGGGGGCGCGCAGCCTGCCCTGGCCAGCCCTCCTCTTCTCCCTTAGGGCCCATGTAGGCCCATTAACCCCGGGGGGGTTCCGGTAACCCCCCTGTACTCCGGTAAAATCCCGATTTCACCCGGAATGATTCCAATATCCAAATATAGGCTTCCAATATATCAATCTTTATGTCTAGACCATTTCGAGACTCCTCGTCATGTCCGTGATCACATCCGGGACTACGAACAACCTTCGGTACATCAAAACACAAAAACCCTAATTACGATCGTCACCGAACTTTAAGCGTGCGGACCCTACGGGTTCGAGAACTATGTAGACATGACCGAGACACGTCTCCAGTCAATAACCAATAGCGGAACCTGGATGCTCATATTGGCTCCTACATATTCTACGAAGATCTTTATCGGTCAGACCGCATAACAACATACGTTGTTCCCTTTGTCATCGGTATGTTACTTGTCCGAGATTCGATCGTCGGTATCTCAATACCTAGTTCAATCTCGTTACCGGCAAGTCTCTTTACTCGTTCCATAATACATCATCCTGCAACTAACTCATTAGTTGCAATGCTTGCAAGGCTTGAGTGATGTGTATTACAGAGAGGGCCCACAGATACCTCTCCGACAATCAGAGTGGCAAATCCTAATCTCGAAATATGCCAACCCAACAAGTACCTTCGGAGACACCTGTAGAGCACCTTTAAATCACCCAGTTACGTTGTGACGTTTGGTAGCACACAAAGTGTTCCTCCGGTAAACGAGAGTTGCATAATCTCATAGTCATAGGAACATGTATAAGTTATGAAGAAAGCAATAGCAACAAACTAAACGATCAAGTGCTAAGCTAACGGAATGGGTCAAGTCAGTCACATCATTCTCCTAATGATGTGATCCTGTTAATCAAATGACAACTCATGTCTATGGCTAGGAAACATAACCATCTTTGATCAACGAGCTAGTCAAGTAGAGGCATACTAGTGACACTCTGTTTGTCTATGTATTCACACATGTATTATGTTTCCTGTTAATACAATTCTAGCATGAATAATAAACATTTATCATGATATAAGGAAATAAATAATAACTTTATTATTGCCTCTAGGGCATATTTCCTTCAGTCTCCCACTTGCACTAGAGTCAATAATCTAGATTACACAGTAATGATTCTAACACCAATGGAGCCTTGGTGCTGATCATGTTTTGCTCGTGGAAGAGGCTTAGTTAGCGGGTCTGCAACATTCAGATCCGTATGTATCTTGCAAATTTCTATGTCTCCAACTTGGACTAAATCCCGAATGGAATTGAAGCGTCTCTTGATGTGCTTGGTTCTCTTGTGAAATCTGGATTCCTTCGCCAAGGCAATTGCACCAGTATTGTCACAAAAGATTTTCATTGGACCCGATGCACTAGGTATGGCACCTAGATCGGATATGAACTCCTTCATCCAGACTCCTTCATTTGCTGCTTCCGAAGCAGCTATGTACTCCGCTTCACATGTAGATCCCGCCACGACGCTTTGTTTAGAACTGCACCAACTGACAGCTCCACCGTTTAATATAAACACGTATCCGGTTTGCGATTTAGAATCGTCCGGATCAGTGTCAAAGCTTGCATCTATGTAACCATTTACGATGAGCTCTTTATCACCTCCATATACGAGAAACATATCCTTAGTCCTTTTCAGGTACTTCAGGATGTTCTTGACCGCTGTCCAGTGATCCACTCCTGGATTACTTTGGTACCTCCCTGCTAGACTTATAGCAAGGCACACATCAGGTCTGGTACACATCATTGCATACATGATAGAGCCTATGGCTGAAGCATAGGGAACATCTTTCATTTTCTCTCTATCTTCTGTGGTGGTCGGACATTGAGTCTTACTCAACTTCACACCTTGTAACACAGGCAAGAACCCTTTCTTTTCTTGATCCATTTTGAACTTCTTCAAAACTTTGTCAAGGTATGTGCTTTGTGAAAGTCCAATTAAGCGTCTTGATCTATCTCTATAGATCTTAATGCCCAATATGTAAGCAGCTTCACCGAGGTCTTTCATTGAAAAATTCTTATTCAAGTATTCTTTTATGCTATCCAGAAATTCTATATCATTTCCAATCAGTAATATGTCATCCACATATAATATCAGAAATGCTACAGAGCTCCCACTCACTTTCTTGTAAATACAGGCTTCTCCAAAAGTCTGTACAAAACCAAATGATTTGATCACACTATCAAAGAGTTTATTCCAACTCCGAGAGGCTTGCACCAGTCCATAAATGGATCGCTGGAGCTTGCACACTTTGTTAGCTCCCTTTGGATCGACAAAACCTTCTGGTTGCATCATATACAACTCTTCTTCCAGAAATCCATTCAGGAATGCAGTTTTGACATCCATCTGCCAAATTTCATAATCATAAAATGCGGCAATCGCTAGCATGATTCGGACAGACTTAAGCATCGCTACGGGTGAGAAGGTCTCATCGTAGTCAATCCCTTGAACTTGTCGAAAACCTTTCGCAACAAGTCGAGCTTTGTAGACAGTAACATTACCGTCAGCGTCAGTCTTCTTCTTGAAGATCCATTTATTCTCAATTGCTTGCCGATCAACGGGCAAGTCAACCAAAGTCCACACTTTGTTCTCATACATGGATCCCATCTCAGATTTCATGGCTTCTAGCCATTTTGCGGAATCTGGGCTCACCGTCGCTTCTTCATAGTTCGTAGGTTCATCATGATCTAGTAGCATGACTTCCAGAACAGGATTACCGTACCACTCTGGTGCGGATCTTACTCTGGTTGATCTACGAGGTTCGGTAGTAACTTGATCTGAAGTTTCATGATCACTATCATTAGCTTCCTCACTAATTGGTGTAGATGTCACAGAAACCGGTTTATGTGATGTACCACTTTCCAATAAGGGAGCAGGTACAATTACCTCATCAAGTTCTACTTTCCTCCCACTCACTTCTTTCGAGAGAAACTCCTTCTCTAGAAAGGATCCATTCTTAGCAACGAATGTCTTGCCTTCGGATCTGTGATAGAAGGTGTACCCAACAGTCTCCTTTGGGTATCCTATGAAGACACATTTCTCCGATTTGGGTTTGAGCTTATGAGGATGAAGCTTTTTCACATAAGCATCGCAGCCCCAAACTTTCAGAAACGACAACTTTGGTTTCTTGCCAAACCACAGTTCATAAGGTGTCGTCTCAACGGATTTTGATGGTGCCCTATTTAACGTGAATGCGGCCATCTCTAAAGCATAACCCCAAAACAATAGCGGTAAATCAGTAAGAGACATCATAGATCACACCATATCTAATAAAGTACGATTACGACGTTCGGACACACCATTACGCTATGGTGTTCCGGGTGGCGTGAGTTGCGAAACTATTACGCATTGTTTCAAATGTAGACCAAACTCGTAACTCAAATATTCTCCTCCACGATCAGATCGTAGAAACATTATTTTCTTGTTACGATGATTTTCAACTTCACTCTGAAATTCTTTGAACTTTTCAAATGTTTCAGACTTATGTTTCATTAAGTAGATATACCCATATCCGCTTAAATCATCTGTGAAGGTGAGAAAATAATGATATCCGCCACGAGCCTCAACATTCATCGGACCACATACATCTATATGTATGATTTCCAACAAATCTGTTGCTCTCTCCATAGTACCGGAGAACGACGTTTTAGTCATCTTGCCCATGAGGCACAATTTGCAAGTACCAAGTGATTCATAATCAAGTGATTCCAAAAGTCCATCGGTATGGAGTTTCTTCATGCGCTTTACATCAATATGACCTAAACGGTAGTGCCACAAATAAGTTGCACTAGCATTATCAACTCTGCATCTTTTGGCTTCAACATTATGAATATGTGTATCACTACTATCGAGATTCATCAAAAATAGACCACTCTTCAAGGGTGCATGACCATAAAAGATATTACTCATATAAATAGAACAACCATTATTCTCTGATTTAAATGAATAACCGTCTCATGAAGTATCCCTTCTTTCCCTTGCCCTTTTTGAAACTAGTGGTTTAACCATCAACAATTGATGCTCCTACTTGATTTCTACTTTCGTGGTGTCAAACATCACGAGTTGCTCAAGGATCATCATGTCTATCCCTGATATGTTATAGTTCATCACGAAGCTCCAATAGCTTGGTGGCAGTGACTATGGAGAACCATTGTGACGCCCCCGATTTGACCGTACACTAATCATGCACGCAAGTGTGTACGACCAAGATCAGGAACTCACGGGAAGATATCACAACACAACTCTAGACACAAATTAAAATAATACAAGCTTTATATTACAAGCC
The DNA here is from genome assembly GCF_002162155.2 of Triticum dicoccoides. Classification (NCBI taxonomy): domain Eukaryota; kingdom Viridiplantae; phylum Streptophyta; class Magnoliopsida; order Poales; family Poaceae; genus Triticum; species Triticum dicoccoides. The sequence goes on from NC_041392.1 coordinate 203,703,719, forward strand.
AGGGGCCTCGAAGGCTCGAATACAAATGCTCGAAGGCACAAGAGTCAGCGGAAGCAACAATATCTGAGTACAGACATAAGTTAAACAAGTCTGCCTTAAGAAGGATAGCACAAAAGTAGGAACGATTGAAAAGGCGAGGCCTCCTGCCTGGGACCTCCTAACTACTCCTCGAAGTCGAACTCCACGTAGAATCATCCTCGGGATCCTCTGGCTCCTGGACTCCATCATCTGGTCGCAACAACCGGTTACAGAAAGGGGCAAAAGGGGGAGCAAAGCAACCGTGAGTACTCATCCAAAGTACTCGCAAGCAATGAGCTACACTACATATGTATGCATTGGTATCAAATGGAAAAGGGGTATCATATGTGGACTGAACTGCAGAAAGCCGGAGTAAGAGGGGGATAGCTAGTCCTATCGAAGACTACGCTTCTGGTAACCTCCATCTTGCAGCAGGAGAAGAGAGTAGATGGTAAGTTCCCCAAGTAGCATCGTGTAGCATAATCCTAACCGATGATCCTCCCTTCGTCGCCCTATGAGAGAGCGATCACCGGTTGTATCTGGCACTTGGAAGGGTGTGTTTTATTAAGTATCTGGCTCTAGTTATCATAAGGTCAAGGTACAACTCAGGGTCATCCTTTTACCGAGGGATGCGGCTATTTGAATAGATCAACTTCCTTGCAGGGGTGCACCACATAACCCAACACGCTCGATCCCATTTGGTCGGACACACTTTCCTGGGTCATGCCCGGTCTCGGAAGATCAATACGTCATAGCCCTGCCTAGGCACAACAGAGTGGTCAGCATGCCGGTCTAAATCCTATGACACAGGGGTCTGGGCCCATCGCCCTTTGCACACCTGCATGTTGCGAACGCGGCCGGAAGCAGACCTAGCCTAGCAGGCGTTCTAGTCCAATCCGGCGCGCGCCGCTCAGTCGCTGACGTCACGAAGACTTCGGCTGATACCACGACGTCATAACTGTCCCCGCGTAGATGGTTAGTGCGTATAGGCTAGTAGCCAGACTCAGATCAAATACCAAGATCTCGTTAAATGTGTTATCTTGAAATAACCGCGAACGCCGACCAGGGCCAGGCCCACCTCTCTCCTATGTGGTCTCAACCCACCCTGTCGCTTCGCCACAAAGATCCACTCAGAGGGCCGTCAGGAAAGTATGTCCTTCCAGCCCCAAATTCGTCAATCAACCACGGGTACTCCTTGAGCCAACCCGACTTTAGTCATCACATGTATCATGTATAAAGTATATAGTATATACCCATGATCACCTCCCGACTGATCACGGCCCGATAGTATAGCAAGGCAGACGGACAAGAATGTATGGCCACTCATGATAAACTAGCATCCTATACTAAGCATTAGGATTGCAGGTAAAGGTAATAACAGTAGTAGCAAGGACAGGCTATGCATCAGGATAGGATTAACGGAAAGCAGTAACATGCTACACTACTCTAATGAAAGCAGTATAGAGAAGAGTAGGAGATATCTGGTGATCAAAGGGGGGGGCTTGCCTGGTTGCTCAGACAAGGAGGGGTCGTCGTTGACGTAGTCGGATGGGGCACCAGCAGTGGCATCGGTCTCGTAGTCTACCGGAGAGAAGAGGGGGAAGAAACAATGAATACAATGCAAATAGATGCATAACGATGCATCACAAAGCAAACAGCGGTGTTGGGTGTGCCCTAACGCGGTACGAGGTGGTACCGGTGAATGGGGAAAACATCCAGGAAAGTATTCCCGGTGTTTTGTGTTTTCGGACAGATGAACCGGAGGGGGAAAGTTGCGTGTTTGCTATGCTAGGGATGCGTGGCGGACGAACGGGCTGCGTATCCGGATTCGTCTCGTCGTTCTGAGCAACTTTCATGTACCAAGTTTTTCCATCCGAGCTACGATTTATTTTATATTGATTTTAAAAGGATTTTATCATTTTCTAGAATTAACAGAATTAATTTAATCCTAAAATGCATTTATGACGTCAGCATGATGGCAGCATGACGTCAGCGGTCAAACGTGGAGTTTGACTAGTCAACAAACCTCTCGGTCCCACATGTCATTTACACACGTTAACTAAACCGGCTTAATTAGACTAACTAAGTGATTAGGCTAATTTATTTTAATTAGATTAGTTAAACATGATTAATTAACTTAATTAATTCATTAGTTAATTAATTAATAACTAATTAATTTTATTAATTCATTTTTATTTTTTATTTAAAATCGTTCTGGGGGTGGGCCCTGTTTGTCATTGGCCCTGGGGGCCAACCAGGGCGGGTGCGGTATAACGAGCAGCGGGCGCGGCCGTAACGGGCGACGGGCGCCCGTAGCCTACCCGGGGCGGGGCGGGGCCACCGTGGGGGTTGCCGCAGCGGGGCACGAGGGCCACGATGGGCAGAGGCGGGGCGAGGGGATCAGGGGCGGTGTGGTGGTCGTGGCCCGTGGAGAGGCAGCCGCGGGCGCGGGAAACGGCGTGCAGGCAACGAGCGCTATGGGGGAAGCAGGCGTAGCAGCAAGCCTATGTGCGGGAGGCCCGACTGGCGAGTGCGGCAGCAGGAAGCGCGGGCGCGTGCGGCGGACAGGGGGGTGCGGGGCAGGCGACACAGCGGGGGCGGCGAGCGAAGGCAGCAGGACGGTGCAAGGCGGCGGCGGCCGCGAGCGAGCGCTGGAGCGCATGCGGCAAGGAGCGCGGGTCGCGGCCATGACGACGCGGTGCGCGGGTGGGGAGGGAGCCGTGGCCGCACGACAGTAGGGCAGCGCGGTCGTGGGCGCGTGCGGAGGCGCTGCGGGCGAGGTGAGGATGCGGTGAGTGCGGCCAGCGCGCGTACGAGGCGGTGGTCCGAGGCGTGCGCCGGCGCGGTGAGCACGTTCGCGGCCCGGTCGGCTAGTGTGCACGGCGACAGAGGGGAATAGGAGGAGGGAAGGCGGAGGCCGATGGCCTCACCGGCGTTGCAGGGGCACAGAGCGGCGAGGCTTGGTGACGCGAGTCGGGGATGAAGACGAGGAAGGCGGCGACGAGGTGGAGGCGATCCAGCGAGGTCCTCCGATGGCAGAGTCATTCCGGGCGACAAGAGCGCAGTTGGGGATGGCGCCTGCGTCGGGATCGGGCGCGACCCCAATCTAGATCGGGACGAGGGAGAGAGAGGCGTGGGGGGAGGAGTGGGGATCGTGCGGGAGCGGTGGGGGTGGACCGGGCTAGGGTTTTCATCAGTGGGGGTTATGGAGGGGGTTAGGTGGGCTGGCCCGGCTAGATGGCCAGCTGGGCTGAGGCCTAGTGTGGGGGGGTCTTTCTTCCTTTTCTTTTTTTTTGTTGTTTTGTTTTTGTTTAGACCTTTTCTTTTTATTTATTTTCTTTTCTGTTTTATTTATAGTTTCTTTTAATCTTTAGTTTTTACAAAAATCACCACTAGTACCTAAAGTATTATTTATAAACAAGCTGCTGTCACATCAATTCTTAACCCATAATAAAATATTTTTAATATTTTATAAAATCCAATAGGTATTTGTTTAATTGTTCTCACTACTGTTTTAATTAGTTTAGAGCCCTTAGACGTTTTATCAAGGTTTGGTTTCTCCATCGTATTTACACATGATTTATCGGACCCACCTTGAACATTTTGGTTTCATTGTTTGAAAACTTTATTTTTTGCCTTTAATTGAATTTGAATTTGAATCGGTTTCGAACTAACATGAGATTAGCGATACTAATCGAAGTGACATGGCATCATTAGCAGAGAATTACTGTAGCTTAATTATCCGAGCGTCACAATTTTCCTCCACTACAAGAAATCTTGTCCCGAGATTTAAGAGGTAGAGTAAGGGGGAAAGGTCTGGTTACGAAATTATAACAAATCTTCCCGGTCTTGGTTGCTCTTCTTGAAGTGGTCGATCCATAGTGCTGATGTCTTCATTCCTATGCATCAATGCATCATGATGAGGTTGTCGTCCTTTCTTCAGGAACTCCACCGTACTTACGATAATGCTAAGGGGTAACTTCGGAAGAACGGGCCTCTACAAGGTTGCTCAGCCGGTAGATAACACCAGGGAAGGTGGCGGAAAGTAACTCTCGAATTGAAACTTAAGAAAACATCAAGAGCAAGTAAGACGGTGCAATAAGAAGTTTCGAGTGGATAGGCAATCGTTTATTGCCCGAAACAGAGTGTGAAAGGGGTTCAGAGCAACAGGAATAAGTATTGTGTCCGATGCCAGAATTGATCACTAGGAAGGTGGCTCGCGAATTACATACGGAATGAAGCGCAAGGGATAACTCCGAAACGGGGATGTACAGGAGAGTCAGGTTTTGATCCTGTGGAACTGTGGGTTATGGGCCCACCACGTGGGATAAAATTAGGAAGGGCACTCACATCTTGCGTGGTCATGAAAGCCAGGCCTGTCAGGGAATAGCCTGTCAGTTATGTCAGCAACAACATCGATACCAAGGGCGAGGGACGAAGAGAACTATTTTCCTGCTCATTGAACAAGGCGGACCAGTAGGCAAGATTCCCGTCAATCGGTGGTTACCGGAATATCATCAACAAAAGTAACAGGGTCTTTCTAACATAGTGGTACAATGAGGTGTTTACATAAGCAGGGAAACCAATGGAAAGGAAAAGTGATTATCAGGTTTAAACAGAACAATGGAAAGGAAAATGTGTTTAAACACATATTTCAAGGGTATATTCTTCCCAAGGACAAGCAGAACATGATATCCATGACAGGATATAATGTAGAAAACCCTTTTGGTAAGGGGAGAGAAATCTCATGACATCACCCATGCAAGAGTGTTTGGATAATTGAGCTAGAAACATTTAGCATTGGGCTTCAAATGTTCTTGTTGAAAATCATAATACCATAGACATGCTTCGAGATAGCATTGACATGGTCAATGGGTGAAGATCAGACTTTGGAGACATAAAGGATCCATCAAGAATAACTTGTAGAATAGGTCTTACAATTCCCTCATGGAAGAAGGGATAACCTTGCTGAAAAGGAATCTATAACAACAAGTCCTCCGGCCAGGTGTGATGGGCATGACATCACCTTACTGATATATAAGGTCCAATGTAATAACTATTGGAAATATATTCCAACCATCATATCTGACCGAGATTCAGATCTGGTTGGTGCCAGGATGCCTGAGAAGAAAAGGTGCAACACAGTTGACGAGACGACATTGTAAGATTCTCGGGATATGTACTATGGAAGCGAGTTCTGAAACAAGAGTTCATCATTAAAACCAAGTAGAGGATGAAGAGGTGGCTGATGAACTCAGCGACAATTCATTGAGATTTTCAAAAGATGGATTTCCACACTTATGTGAACAAGGAGATAACATTTGTCGGATCAAATGATATAAGGGTGTATGCTTGAGGAAAACATACACAATTAAGCATTGGTTGAAAATGCACCCAAAATATGGTCTTAGGTAGCATGATCAATGTTATAAAGGTGATTCAACAACCAATATTCTAAGAATGAAATATCGATCATTAACTTGAAAGCAATAGGGTTGCTAGAAACACGAACAAGTTTGTGTTGAACGGAAGGCAATAAAGTGGTCGATGATAACACAAATCATCGAGGGCAAGGATGGTATTTCTCAACACGAATTCGATCGATATCCTGGAAGACCTCAGAATGTTGATGATGATCACGACACATTTGTCGAGAGGTTTCAAGAAGATGTAACCGATCTTGATGACATCAAGTCAACGGAATGATGAAGCGAAAAGTTATTGAAACCATAGGTAGGACACAAACTCGAAATCAAGCTTGCTGCTCAAGGACAAACGATATGACAAGGAAGATCGATTGTAAGATTAGCTCACCGTCGAAATTTGTGCTCCGGGAAGAAGGACCAGGTAGCACAGTTAAGAGCAGCATGATAAGGATATAGCTGATCAACCTAGGAATGGCTTGAAGGATTATTTAAACTCGTAAGCAACGAAAATTATTTAGGGTTATTGAATCGGAGTGCGGACTCGAGTCACTATTCGGTGTTCTCGGTTGACGACAACCCAGAACCTAGGAACAATTGGATCCGCTGAGTAATAATAGTTGATGAAGAACCCATAAGAAGTTATGATGTCCCCTGATATCTCGAGATACCATGGGGTAATACTCGACGACAGACCAAAGTGGAGGTTCGACTGGGGTATTGCTCTGCAGAAGGCAAATGCTTAAACTTGCACGAGTAATGGTATTTAAAGGAAAACATGGTCGGAACCACATCCACAGATACAATGTGAACTTATAATAAGGGAATAATTATTTTAAAAGAAGCTTCCATGATAAGGTATACATCGTGTCCATGGGCATGAACACAGGGTTCAAGGTCGACTCCCACTTCTCCAATGCATAACCTTTCATTCACTTCTCTTTTTCGAAGAAGTTGTAGTGTTGAATTACCTGGCAAAATACCAGACGAGTATGACTCGTGAAAACTCTCGAGTTCACACATAATATGGAAGGCATAGGTTCAACCCATCGAGGCATCTTAGGAGCATATACCACAATTTCAGGAATAAATAACACAAGCTCGATAGTAGAGCATGCTGGAGAAAGCATAGGATACAATTTTACCAAAGGCATTATGTATCCGAGGAAAGGCTCACAAGCTTATAGAATATGAAGGACACTGTCGGATAAGATCCAACAAAGGATCTGGTGGTCCACAAGGGGTCTGATGTGAGCATCGGTACTCAACCAGAGGAAGAAGGAATGCAAGGAGAACAGTTTACGGAAACAACTGACTAACTCAAAGCTCCAATGCAAAGGAATTATGAATTCCAAGACAAGGGATCAGAAGCAATGCTCTAATTAGGGATGGATAAGCTGAATAGCCTTAGGGGTACAATCGATGGCAATTTGATTGGTCGAGATCCAGCTCATGTCCGGAATGACGTCTGAATTGGAAGGATAAATTCCAGGGAACAACTAATGATTGTGTGCATTCACACACATGTTGAATCAAGAGGATCAGAATGACAATCACAAAGGTTTTTTTTAAGTAAATAGCTAGACAAATGGAATTAACCGGAATGCAAGTATGCAAGAATTCCAAGAACAACAGGCTGTTGAGGATTTTCGAAAGACTAAATAGTATTTCGAAGTCCTTTGCGAAACACAAGAATAACTGGGGAGAAACAAATCCTCGGTATGTGTGAGGATTAAGTTGTAGGTGTATTTAGGTGACAAGGAACTGCAAGGAAGCATGCACAAGGATTGTCGGAACAACAACGAGTATTTCGGGGTATCTTGTACTAACAAGAGCAACTGGGGACTAGTGTAAGAATGGCAAGTGCATGTAGTTATCTATAGGGGGTGACGGTGGAAGGAAATTGCAAATGCAATGAGCAAAAGTTCTCGGGATAACATCGGAGAGTATCTTCGGAATCCTTCGGTGCACCATGCAATCATCTGGAGTGAGGGGCTCTCCGGGAGGAAGTAATTACGAGAACCTAGAGTCAGAGTTCGTAAAATCATTTAACCCGAATAGAAGAGAGATTAGAGTCCTAGAGCATAGACGAGAAATAAAAGATCCTAATACCGCCCAAATGGCGACGTGGGCCCGTAAGGCACACAGCCATGTTAGTAAAAAGTTTTGTAATGTCTAGACTCGACTTCGGCCAAGGAGTTGGAAAGGGGAATTCCTACAGGCAGTCGGCTCTGATATCAATCTTTATGTCTCAACCATTTCGAGACTCCTCGTCATGTCCGTGATCACATCGGGACTCCGAACAACCTTCGGTACATCAAAACACAAAAATCCTAATTACGATCGTCACTGAACTTTAAGCGTGTGGACCCTACGGGTTCGAGAACTATGTAGACATGACCAAGACACGTCTCCGGTCAATAACCAATAGCGGAACCTGGATGCTCATATTGTCTCCTACATATTCTACGAAGAGCTTTATCGGTCAGACTGCATAACAACATACGTTGTTCCCTTTGTCATCCGTATGTTACTTGCCCAAGATTCGATCGTCGGTATCTCAATACCTAGTTCAATCTCGTTACCGGCAAGTCTCTTTACTCGTTCTGTAATACATCATCTCGCAACTAACTCATTAGTTGCAATGCTTGCAAGTCTTATAGTGATGTGCATTACCGAGTGGGCCCAGAGATACCTCTCCGACAATCGGAGTGACAAATCCTAATCTCAAAATACGCTAACCCAACAAGTACCTTCGGAGACACCTGTAGAGCACCTTTATAATCACCCAGTTACGTTGTGACGTTTGGTAGCACACAAAGTGTTCCTCCGGTAAACGGGAGTTGCATAATCTCATAGTCATGGGAACATGTATAAGTTATGAAGAAAGCAATAGCAACAAACTAAATGATCAAGTGCTAAGCTAACGGAATGGGTCAAGTCAGTCACATCATTCTCCTAATGATGTGATCCCATTAATCAAATGACAACTCATGTCTATGGCTAGGAAACATAACCATCTTTGATCAACGAGCTAGTCAAGTAGAGGCATACTAGTGACACGCTGTTTGTCTATGTATTCACACATGTATTATGTTTCCGGTTAATACAATTCTAGCATGAATAATAAACATTTATCATGATATAAGGAAATAAATAATAACTTTATTATTTCCTCTAGGGCATATTTCCTTCAGTATCGTGCAAGAAAACGGAGTCCGGAGAGCACACGAAGTGCCCACGAGGCAGGGGGCGTGCCCAGGGGAGTAGGGAGCGCCCTCCACCCTCGTGGAAGCCTCGTGTCCTTTCCGGTCTGCTTCTTATTTTCCTATTTTCTTAAACATTCCAAAACGGAGAAAATTTTCCATTAGAACTGTTTTGGAGTCGGTTTACTTACCGTACCACATACTTATTCCTTTTCAGAGTCTGAAACATTCTGGAAAGTGTCCCTTATGTATTCCTCCGGGGTTACGGTTTCAATAACATTAGTTTCAACATTTATAGGATTACCTGAGATATAACGTTTGATTCTTTGACCGTTCACCACCCTCGGATTTGTGCCTTCGAAGTTGTTGATTTTTATGGCACCGGAACGGTAGACCTCCTCAATGACATAAGGACCTTCCCATTTAGAGAGGAGTTTTCCTGCAAAAAATCTTAAACGAGAGTTGTATAACAATACATAATCACCTACATTAAACTCACGTTTTTGTATCCTTTTATCATGCCATATTTTAACTTTTTCTTTAAATAGTTTGGCATTCTCATAAGCCTGGGTTCTCCATTCATCAAGTGAGCTAATGTCAAAAAGCCTCTTCTCACCGGCAAGTTTAAAGTCATAGTTGATCTCTTTAATAGCCCAATATGCCTTATGTTCTAATTCAAGAGGTAAGTGACATGCTTTACCATAAACCATTTTATATGGAGACATACCCATAGGATTTTTATATGCAGTTCTATAAGCCCATAATGCATGATCAAGTTTCTTGGACCAATTCTTTCTAGATCTATTAACAGTCTTTTGCAAAATTAATTTAAGCTCTCTATTGCTAAGTTCTACTTGACCACTAGATTGTGTATGATATGGATGCAATTCTATTATTAACATCATACTTAGCAAGCATTTTACGAAAAGCACCATGAATAAAATGTGAACCACCATCAGTCATTAAGTATCTAGGGACTCCAAACCTCGGAAAAATAACTTCTTTAAGCATCTTAATAGAGGTGTTATGGTCAGCACTACTAGTTGGAATAGCTTCTACCCACTTAGTAACATAATCAACATCAACTAAAATATGAGTATACCCATTAGAGGAAGGAAAAGGTCCCATATAATCAAAGCCCCAAACATCAAATGGTTCAATAACAAGTGAATAGTTCATAGGCATTTCTTGACGTCTGCTAATATTACCAATTCTTTGACATTCATCACAAGACAAGACAAACTTAGGGGCATCCTTGAAGAGAGTAGGCCAATAAAAACCGGATTGCAATACCTTATGTGCAGTTCTATCTCCAGCATGGTGTCCTCCATAAGCCTTGGAGTGGCACTTGCGTAGGATCTGTTCCTATTCATGCTCAGGTACACAACGTCTAATAACACCATCTACTCCTTCTTTATAAAGATGTGGGTCATCCCAGAAGTAGTGTCTTAAATCATAGAAGAAATTTTTGTTTTGCTGGTATGTGAAACTAGGTGGTATAAATTTAGCAACAATATAATTAGCATAATCAACATACCATGGTGCAGTACGAAAAGCATTTATGACAGCTAATTGTTCATTAGGAAAGCTATCATCAATAGGTAGTGGGTCATCAAGAACATTCTCTAACCTAGACAAGTTGTCTGCAACGGGGTTCTCAGATCCCTTTCTATCAATAATATGCAAATCAAATTCTTGTAGCAAGAGAACCCATCTAATAAGTCTAGGTTTAGCATCTTTCTTTTCCATAAGATATTTAATAGCAGCATGATCAGTGTGAACAGTTACTTTAGAATCAACAATATAAGGTCTGAACTTATCACAAGCAAATACAACTGCTAAAAATTCTTTTTCAGTAGTAGCATAATTTCTTTGGGCACTGTCTAGAGTTTTACTAGAATATTGAATAGCATTTAATTTCTTATCAACTCTTTGTCTTAGAACAGCCCCTACAACATAATCACTAGCATCACACATAATTTCAAAGGGTAAATTCCAATCAGGAGGTTGAACTATAGGTACAGAAACCAAAGCTTTCTTAAGTATTTCAAATTCTTCTACACAATCATCATCAAAGACAAAAGGAACATCTTTTTGTAAGAGATTAGTCAGAGGCCGAGAAATTTTAGAAAAGTCCTTAATGAACCTCCTATAAAAACCGGCATGACCAAGGAAACTTCTTATACCTTTAATGTCCTTGGGACACGACATCTTTTCAATAGCATCAACCTTAGCTTTATCAACTTCAATACCTCTTTCAGAAATTTTATGCCCCTAGACAGTACCTTCATTAACCATAAAGTGGCACTTCTCCCAATTCAAGACAAGATTAGTTTTTCACATCTCTGCAAAACTCGATCAAGGTTGCTTAAGCAATCATCAAAAGAAGTCCCATAAACGGAGAAACCATCCATGAATACCTCAACAATCTTTTCACAAAAGTCAGAGAATATAGCAGTCATACATCTTTGAAAGGTAGCAGGTGCATTACATAAACCAAAAGGCATACGTCTATAAGTAAAGGTACCGAAAGGGCAAGTAAAAGTTGTCTTTTCTTGATCCTCTTTTGACACAGGTATTTGAGAGAAATCAGAATAACCATCTAGAAAGCAAAAATGTGTATGCTTGGATAATCTTTCTAGCATTTGATCAATAAAAGATAAAGGGTAATGCTCCTTTTTAGTAGCTTTATTTAATTTGCGGAAATCAATTGCCATTTTATAACCTATAACAATTCTTTGTGGGATCAATTCATCTTTATCATTAGGAACAACAGTAATACCTCCCTTCTTAGGGACACAATGGACAAGACTTACCCACTGACTATCAGCAACGGGATAAATTATACCTGCCTCCAGAAGCTTTAGTATTTCTTTTCTTACCACTTCTTTCATCTTAGGATTTAACCGTCGTTGGTGATCAACAACTGGTTTAGCGTCTTTCTCCAGTTTTATTTTGTGCTGGCATAGAGTGGGACTAATGCCCTTAAGATCATCAAGAGTATATCCAATAGCAGCGCGGTGCTTCTTCAGAGTTTTCAATAATTTCTTTTCCTCATGCTTTGAAAGGTTAGCACTAATAATAACAGGATATATCTCTTTCTCATCAGGATAAACGTATTTGAGAGTATCAGGTAAAGGTTTAAGCTCAAACACGGGATCACCCTTGGGTGGAGGAGGATCCCCTAGAATTTCAACAGGCAAGTTGTGTTTCAAAATAGGACCCTGTTTAAAGAATACTTCATCTATTTTCCTTCTTTCATTCATAAACATATCATTTTCATGGTCTAGCAAATATTGTTCTAAAGGATGAGTAGGAGGCACGACAATAGAACCAAGACCAATAATTTCATCTTTACTAGGCAATTCTTTATCATGGGGTTTTCTATGAAATTTAGCAAAATTAAACTCATGAGACATATCCCCTAAACCAACAGAAACAATATCCTTATTGCAGTCTATCTTAGCATTAACAGTATTCAAGAAGGGTCTACCAAATATAATGGGACAAAAGTCATCTTGTGGGGAACCAAGAACAAGAAAATCAGCAGGATATTTAACTTTCCCACACAAGACTTCAACATCTCTAACAATCCCAACTGGTGAAATAGTATCTCTATTGGCAAGCTTAATTGTAACATATATCTCTTCTATCTCAGCAGGTGCAATATCATGCATAATTTCTTTGTATAAGGAATGAGGTATTGCACTAGCACTAGCACCCATATCACATAAGCCATGATAGCAATGATCTCCTATTTTAACAAAAATAACAGGCATGCCTACAATAGGTCTATGTTTATTTTTAGTATCAGGTCTAGCAATTCTAGTAGATTCATTGCAGAAGTAAACAACATGCCCATCAATATTATCGGCCAAGAGATCTTTAACCATAGCAACACTAGGTTCAACTTTAATTTGCTCAGGGGGTTTGGGTGTCTTAATATTACTTTTGTTAACCACAGTTGAAGCTTTAGCATGATTGTTTATTCTAACAGGGAAAGGTGGTTTCTCAATATAAGAAGTAGGAACAACAGGATCATTATAAGTGATAGTCTTTTCTTCAACTTTAATATGTGCAACTACTTTTACTTCAATGGGAGTATTATATTTAAACCACTTCTCCTTAGGGAGATCAACATGAGTAGCAAAGGATTCACAGAAAGAAGCTACTATATCAGAGTCAAGTCCATATTTAGTGCTAAATTCACGGAAAGCATCGGTATCCATAAAAGATTTAACACAATCAAACTTAGGTGTTATACCTGACTCCTTACCTTCGTCGAGGTCCCAATCTTCAGAGTTGCGTTTAATTCTTTCCAATAATGCCCATTTGAATTCAATAGTCTTCATCATAAAAGATCCAGTACAAGAAGTATCGAGCATGGAGCGATTACTGAGAGAATGCCGAGCATAAAATTTTTGAATAATTATTTCTTTTGAGAGCTCATGATTGGGGCATGAATATAACATTGACTTAAGCCTGCAGACTAAGGCGTAGCCTAGTGGTGGGAAGGGGCTGATGCCTTCCCACCCACCCAGGTTCAAGGCATGGTACTTGTAATATGGGTTTGTTACACCAATTATACTGTAGGGGGTTCCCTTATAGTCTTTCTATCAAAAAAACATTGACTTAAGCCTCCCCCAAGCTTGAGTGATGCTTTCTCCTTCGCGAGGCCAAAAATTATATATATAATTACGATCACGATGAACAAGATGCATAGGATAAAACTTCTGATGAAATTCCAATTTCAGTCGCTTGTAGTTCCATGATCCCATATCATCACATAGCCTAAACCATGTCAATGCCTACCCCTTCAATGATAAAGGGAAGACCTTCTTCTTGATAACATCCTCGGGCATACCTGCAAGCTTAAATAATCCACAAACTTCATCCACATAGATTAGGTGCAAATCGGGATGTAATGTTCCATCACCTGTGAAAGGATTAGCTAGCAGTTTCTCTATCATACCCGAAGGAATTTCAAAGTAAACATTTTCAGTAGGTTCAGTAGGTTGAGGAGCAATTCTTTGATCTACTGGTCAGGGTGAAGATACCCCGAACAAGCCCCTCAAAGGATTATGTTCCATAGTAACAAGTGACAGTAAATTTTAGCACACTATATAAATCTTTCCTTACCAAATTCCACCTACCAAAGGCGCTTCACTCCCCGGCAACGGCACCAGAAGAGAGTCTTGATGACCCAAAAGTGTAGGGGATTTATCATAGCCTTTTCGATAAGTAAGAGTGTCGAACCCAAGGAGGAGCAGAAGGAAATGATAAGCGGTTTTCAGCAAGGTATTTTCTGCAAGCACTGAAATTATCGGTAACAGATAGTTTTGTGATAAGGTAATTGGTAACGGGTAACAAATAGTAAAAGTAAATAAGGTGCATCAATATGGCCCAATCTTTTTTGTAGCAAAGGACAAGCCTGGACAAACTCTTATATAAAGTAAAGCACTCCCGAGGACACATGGGAATTATCGTCAAGCTAGTTTTCATCATGTTCATATGATTCGCGTTCGGTACTTTGATAATTTGATATGTGGGTGGACTGGTGCTTGGGTACTGCCCTTACTTGGACAAGCATCCCACTTATTAATAACCCCTATTGCAAGCATCCGCAACTACAACAGAAGTATTAAGGTAAACCTAACCATAGCATGAAACATATGGATCCAAATCAGCCCCTTACGAAGCAACACATAAACTAGGGTTTAAGCTTCTGTCACTCTAGCAACCCATCATCTACTTATTACTTCCCAATGCCTTCCTCTAGGCCCAAACAATGGTGAAGTGTCATGTAGTCGATGTTCACATGACACCACAAGAGGAAATACAACATACATCTCATCAAAATATTGAACGAATACCAAATTCACAAGACTACTTATAGCAAGACTTCTCCCATGTCCTCAGGAACAAACGTAACTACTCACAAATCATATTCATGTTCATAATCAGAGGGGTATTAATATGCATAATGGATCTGAACATATGATCTTCCACCAAGTAAACCAACTAGCATCAACTACAAGGAGTAATCAACACTACTAGTAACCCACAGGTACCAATCTGAGGTTTGGATACAAGAGATGAACTAGGGTTTGAGATGAGATCGTGCTGGTGAAGATGTTGATGGAGATTGACCCCCTCCCGATGAGAGGATCGTTGGTGATGACGATGGTGATGATTTCCCCCTCCCGGAGGGAAGTTTCCCTGGCAGAACAGCTCCACCGGAGCCCTAGATTGGTTCCGCCAAGGTTCCGCCTCGTGGCGGCGGAGTTTCATCCCGTGAGCTTTCTTATGATTTTTTCCTCGATGAAAGACTCCATATAGCCAAAGATGGGCATCAGAGGGCCACCAGGGGGCCCACGAGGCAGGGGGCGCGCCCAGGGGTAGGGCGCGCCCCCACCCTCGTGGACGATGGGTGGCCCCCCTCTGGTACTTCTTTCTCCCAATATTTTTTATATATTCTGAAAATAATTCCCGTGGAGTTTCAGGACTTCTGGAGATGTGTAGAATAGGTCTCTAATATTTGCTCCTTTTCCAGCCCAGAATTCCAGCTGCCGGCATTCCCCCTCTTCATGTAAACCTTGTTAAATAAGAGAGAATAAGCATAAGTATTGTGACATAATGTGTAATGACAACCCATCATGTAATAAATATCGATATAAAAGCATGATGCAAAATGGACGTACTAGGGAGTCATGAAAATATATTTGTGGAATTCTTTCATGAATATTCAGAATAGTTCCGAGAGGACCCGGAAGTGTTTCGGGGTCACTAGAAGGGTTTCAGAGACTATCGGGTAATACTAATACCGGATATTACCAATAAATTATATATAGGTGGAAAATATTTCTGGAGATGTTAAAAAATATATATAATGGTCTAGAGGCATTTAGAATATTTTATATTTAATTTAAATATCAATTGGCCTAAAAAGGCCAAGAGGTGAAAGGCAACTTGGGCCACAAAGGCCCAAGTAGGGAAGGCGCCCCCCTTTCCTTATGTGGGGCCGGTTGGACCCTTCCCATGGCTGGCACACAAGGGGGGACTTTCCCCCCTTGGTGGCTGCCCTCTCCTCCTCCTCCAACCTATATATATTAGGGATTTTTGCTCTTTTGAACACACAGTTTTGGGAGCCTCCTCTAGTTCTTCTAATTAATGTTTTAGTTGGTCCTAATTGACTAACTAGAGCTTGGCTAATCCTCTTGTCCTCATAATTAGAAGCCCAATGTGGTTCTAATCTCCTCTCTCTAATTTCTCCGGCGATGATTAGCTCTGGACGGCAAAGCGCTGCCGGATCGTGAAGGCTGCATGATTGCAACCAAGTAGAGAGGTTGTGCTTTCGGTCTTCGGTTCGAGGGACTGTTCGTGGGTGGTACGAGGGATCGTTCATCGGCTATTTGAGGGACCCCAAGTACGATCTACACCGACATGTTTTTCTTCAGGTGCAACTCGGTGACGGTAACGATCGTGATCTCAAGCCGTTATGGATCTTCATATTGATCTTGGGTGATTGTAGGTACGATTTTGTTGTTTTTCTACTATGTTTCCCAACAGAACGAGATCATCTTGTTTATGAGGTGCATGTAAATAAATGCACAAGTCCATCGCTCAATTAAAAAACTCATACTAGATACTTGATCACATTGAGTACTATTATATCTTCACTTATTAAGACGATTATAAAGGCTTCCACACCTATGCTACTTTATCGGTTAGCAAACATATCATAGCTCTATGCAATAATTCACCGATCTTCCAGTCGAGCAAGTAGCAACGGGCTATCTTTTTTATTTTATATCTTTACAATGCCAAGTTTTATTCCTCTTTTTCTTTGAGTGGCTGACTTACGTGCCCACGTCACATTCATCCGTTTATGTGTGACATGAAGGTTAAGCATGCTTCCTGTAGTGAGATCGGAATTTTTGAAAGGCCTAAATTTATTTAGATAGTTTCCCCTTGCTGCTACTTGCTCATTTTACTCTCAGGCGATCGGATTGTCGTCACATACCGGTCTTTTAGTTCTTTTACAAATTTTTTGAAGATTTCATCTGAAACAAGTAATCTATTCCATCCAGTTGTCACCTTTCCTAGTCGATCGACACAGGAGATGTGGAAGACTTATACTCATCATGAAGTGAAAATATTAGCACACATATCTAACGATGCATCTAATATAATATCTGGAACAATGCAATCAACCATTCATCAAAGCTACTAGAGGCTAACGCGCGCTTCGCCGCGCCGTTCTTCACTTGTGATATTAACTTTTTATATCTATAGATTATTGTGATCAGTTGTTTTGTTTTGATTTTATCTGTGTTGGCTATGCGTTTTTAATTTTTATTGGTGTTTGGAGTATTTTTTTCAAGAGAAGGAGGAGTTATTTGATGTGCGGTTGCGAAGTCTTTGCACATTTTCGCCTTGGTGTCATCCTGATGGTGATTGTTTGAGCCTCTTGGAAGTTCTTATTTCACGCTAAACCCATGGAATTGCTACCTCAGGAAAACTCGCATATCTATTTTTATTTGAAAAGGCTAGTTAAGTTAAATGGTGTTTAAGGAACTTTAATTTTTAAAAACCATGAACTTTTAGAAACATTCATGAATTTTAAAAATATTTATGGTTTCAAAAATGTTCGCAAAATAAAAAATTTCAAATTAAAAAAATGTTTACAACGCTAAATGACCGCGAACTTTAAAAATATCCACCAATTTAATCAATATTAACGATTTTGAAGAATTTTAAAATATGTTTATGTTTTTTAAAGTAGACAAATTTTAATAAGTGCTCATTACTTAAAACATGAAAAAAAAACTAAACAACACACACTTACGCGTGGAGCCCTAGTGACCCCCACAACCCTCGAAGCACGAGATCGCTTCAATTCAAGACAAATTAATCAATATAAACGAATTTGGAGAATTTTAAAATATATATATATATGTTTTTTAAGGTACACAAATTTTAATAAGTGCTCATGAATTAGAACATGAAAAATTAGAAGAGGAAATAAAACTAAACAACACACTTACGCGTGGGGCCCTAATGACCCCCACAACCCTCGAAGCACCACAGCGCTTCAATTTGAGGGAGCTTAGTATCTCTATAGATATGATACTCACCGGATAAAAGAGTCTTCCCTCAATCAAAAGATATAGACAGTACACTTTATTTTAACTAAAATGAACTAAGACTTAAACTGAAAATAACTAAGTAGAAAAACAAAGGAAGATACAAGGGTTTGAAAATCTCCCCAAGCTTAACATTCTAAGCATACGAGATTCATCCCCCCCTTTTTTGTCGGTACCAGGATTTCTTCGCGGGTAAATTGGGCATGGATGAGGATCGTGGATGTAGTTTGGGTCCACAAGGACCTTCTTCCTCGGAGGCCCAATGGTGATGCGGGCCTGGATGGAGGGATTCCATTAAGCCTTGGGTTTCCCCTCTTTGTGCTCCCTTCAACAACTCATGGATAGTGCAGCCATGAAAGCCACAACTAGCTATAGTTGTTGGGGTAATCTTGACAAAGTCAAGACAATCAGCGGTACTAATAAGCTTTACCGATTTGATGGGGATCGCCTCGAGCTTCTAGTTATTTAACAATAGGCCTCTTGTTTGGTGAGCCAACCGGCTTCACCCGTGGATGAAGGTAGTAGAACAAAGAGCGCATCTTTTGTTGGCCGGAGAGGAATCATGGTCCATCTTATTAAGGCCGAACATTTAGTCGCGTTCCCTATAACAACATGGAACATATGGTCTTTTAGGTTTATCTTTCAAAGACTTTATGTTTCTTGCAATTATGTGAACTTTGCATGCATCATTTGCTCCATTTCTTGGAACTTATCATGCAATCTAAGCCACTAGAACTCAGTAGGATTTCTATCAAATCAAGCAGTCTCAGGGGTGGAAGCCAACCCCACTACTCGATCTAATCACTCTAACGATCAAGATCCAACAAGGTAGAATTGAAGAACTAAGGAAAGAAGCAATGTAATTAGTGCAAGACAAATGTAGAATGAAAGAATGACCTAAACCCTA
>NC_041392.1:203722747-203781208 GCF_002162155.2 Triticum dicoccoides
CCCTATTTCTTTCATTTGTTCTATTCCTTCTGCTTTCTTTTCCAATTAAGTTGCTCATAAACTAGATCTGTAAAACTCATTCAGCTATTGTCTTCTTTCTATAATTCGTCTTTAAGTCCGAGTCATACATAAAGTATAATCCTCTTCCCAGCTCTGCCACCTCCTTTGTAACGAGTATGCTCTACTTGAAAGAACATAATTTCAATAAATAAGTACACCCTCGGTTCCAAAATAAGTGACGTAGTTTAACTAAAACCATGACACTTATTTTAGAACGAGAGGGTGGTACATTACTATATTCACAGCTACTCCCTTTTTAAAGAAATATAAGAGCATCTCTAGTAAATCCGCTAAAATCTCGGCCCATAATCTTTTTGCAGCTCGCCTTATATTGAATTTGCAGAATTTGCAGTACCACGCGGTGTCTTCTGGAACAAATGCAGCAAACCCCTACCACAAATTTTTACGGTACGGGTTTGCGGCATCTATTCCACCAGACGCCGCGCGGTACTGCAAATCCGTACAGTAAATCATCATTTTAGGCACATATAACTCAAATAAAACAACAATAAATATTAAACTTAAATGTTTTTAACATAAAAAAGACAATAATTATCTCAAATACAACAAATGTTGAAATCCGAATAACAAATTGTTTGGAATTATTACAATAATAAATTGTTCAGAATTAAAACAATTGTTCACCTCACACATGAAAAGAATAGATCAAATTAATAAAATTGGAGTCTATTGACCATACAATTGCCATTGATGCTCAATGAGATAATTGCGGAGCTGCTGATGTTTGTCACGGTCTTCTGTCTATGGGTAGGTTTTAAGAAATGCATTGATCTCATCTGAGTTTCTAGTAGGCTTGACACGGCTATCAATATTGTCATAGAAAAGCTCTAAGTTTAGATCCCTCTCATCATCGATGATCATATTGTGTAGAATTACACATGCATTTGAGCGTGGTATCTTCTTCGATGCAAAGATACTCATCGGTGTAATCGACCAGAATGCCATATGCTATCACTCATATTGCCACCGATATTTTTTGGTATGCATTAAATCCTAGCAGACCGGCTTCTTTGGTGAGTGAAGAACCGACAATTTTGTTTGCAAGCTTCCACAATGCGAACAAAAAGAGACATACACATTCGATAACGCCAAAGGAAGAGATGATTCGGGTAGGTTGGTACCTTAGCAAAGTAGTCTCTCATGAGCAACTTGTGACCGAGAGCTTGGTTGCGTGGAATGCAAAGCCGGCTGACCGTCGAAGCGCGATGCCTCTTCTTCTTGCTGGCTTCAAATTTGTCAACAAGGTGCAACAAAAAAGGATGCTCGCCATCGTCGTAAAAAATCATCTCTTCTATGTCAGAATCATCCGACTCAGATGACGAGGACGAGCTCCAAATATCATCCATCTGCGAAAAAAAATCGAAACTACATCAAAATTCGACCGCCAGCCGATTTGGACCTAAAAACCGGTGCAAAGGAGCAAATCTTACCTTTCACCATCGGAAAACGCAGCCGCCGAAGCCTCCTTCTCCCCACCACCGGTTGAAAGCACAGCAGCCGAAGCCTTTCCTTCTCCACCGCAGTCGCTGCCTCCTATATTTCCCCTCGCCTAGCTTGGGCCCGCGCAAACGGCGACTGCTCAATCTTGCACGGAGCAGCCGGATCCGTCCCCAACGCGGCACCAATCGAAGCTTCCACTCGGATCCATGGCGACAGCAGTTGCAGCCTACCGACGGCAAAAATGGCGGCCTCCACGCTCGAATCTTAGTGGAGAATATGCGGGCAAGGACGGTCGAAGCTATCCACGGCGCGGCCGGGATGGCTGGAGGAAGCAAGAATCGCTGGAGAATTGGGGAACGGGTGGAGGCGGTACGGCGGGCGGGCGTGGAAAGTTTCCTCCCGCCAAGACACAAGATTTGGATAGGGGAAACCGCAAATGGAGGAAAGGATAACAAAAGATTTGATGGCTGGGGACAATTTTTACAACTCGCCCTAAAAAGTTCGCGGGCCGACCGAATATAAGGTACATGTTCTGGCTGGTTTTCAGTCCAGTACTGTATATCGGTGGTTATTTTACGACTGGGCGATTATAGCGGCTCTGCTAGAGATGCTATAAGACTTTTTTTTAGAAAAGAAGGATTACCCCGTTCTCTGCATCAGAATGATGCACGCAGCCTCAGATACTCTAAGACTTATTAGATCACTACTTTAATGATCTTAAAAGTCTTAATTTTTTTACAGAGAGAGTATAAACTAAGCCTAATTTCCAATGTCATATGTATCACTTTGACATCGTGGAGCTCGCTATCGACCGAACGAGAACGCTC
Organism: Triticum dicoccoides; assembly: GCF_002162155.2. Taxonomy (NCBI): domain Eukaryota; kingdom Viridiplantae; phylum Streptophyta; class Magnoliopsida; order Poales; family Poaceae; genus Triticum; species Triticum dicoccoides. The sequence goes on from NC_041392.1 coordinate 203,725,096, forward strand.
GCGAGCTCAGGGCGTGATCATGTAGGCCTTGTCGTCTTCAATGGAGACGACGAGAAGGGCGAGAAGGATGTAGCGCCATTGTTGGAGATTGGGATTGCGACGTCAGCAGCAATTCGTGCAGGTCGCGGTGGATATGGCCGCCCGTAGCTGCTCTCCTGAGCCGCAGTTACCCGTACCGACTTCCCGGGGATTTAGGAACGAGGAGGTGGGAGCGACATCGACCGTCCACGGAAGCAAGATCGACGGCCTCCAGGACATCCGAGCAAGACCACAGATGGAGAACGTGCCCGAAGGAACTGGTCGAGCAGGCGGGGAATTCCATCCGAACAAGTCCATTTCGCACGTTCCCTGGAGCGCCGCGATTCACGGCCGGCCGCCGCCCGCCGACCGCCGCGAGGCAAGAAAAGGAAAGAATTTCCCCGGAAGAGATGGTGTACGCGCCGCCGCCCGACGGCATGGGCCTGGAGATCGACCTCGACCTGGACCCGGAGGACCTCCACCCGACGGTGCCCCTGAAGAAGGTCCCCGCGGGGGACCTCTTCGAGGCGGCGCGCGCCGGCGACTGCGACCGCCTCGCCCTCCTCCTCGAGGCCGGCGCCAACGTCAACGCGCGCGACCGCTGGGACTCCGTCGCGCTCTACTACGCCTGCCTCGCCGGCCACGCCGACGCCGCGCGGATGCTGCTCGAGGCCGGGGCCGTCTGCGCCGAGCGCACCTTCGACGGCGACCGCTGCCACTACGCCGCGCTCAACCTCGACCTCCGGAGGCTCCTCAAGTCGTTCGAGGCGCGGCCGCCCCCGCTCGCGCCGCTGCCCGCCGCGCTCCGGGCCACCTTCCTCGCGTGCCCCGCCAACCGCGCCGCGTACCTCGAGATGTTGCTCCAGGAGGGCGCCACCGCAGAAGCCGCTGCGCTAGCTGAGGCCGAAGGTCAGCAACTTCTTGGCTTGCTTGCCGCCTGGATTGCAAATGCAACTGGATTTGTGGATGCCAATCAGATTGGATGTTATATGCAAGGATTGACAATACTAGATGGTTGGATTTGGGGGTGAAAAAAAATAGTTGATTTCTGTAGTTACTGTGATTACCAATCAGACCACTTTTGCATATATAATATTCCCTCTGTAAACAAATATAAGAGCGTTTAGATTACTAAAGTAGTTATCTAAACGCTCTTATATTTCTTATATTGTATGTCACTGGAAAGATTGCACATTCGAAATGCACTGTAGGTAACCAATTCATCTAGTTATATATCAATTCAGTACAAATATATGTCTGCCTGAATTACTCGAGCCAGCACAATGTGCACTGTATTTCTCAAGAACAACAGTGGTTCAGTGCATATGTAAGATATTGTTGAGATGTGTTCCTTTGATTTTCTTTTCTGTAGTATAAAAATTTCCCATTCTGTGTAAGTGGAAAATAACAGCTTTATATTTTCACTTATTTTGTGGAAGATTACGCGACTGATAAGTTTTGTGTTAACAACTTTTGTGCAGGATTTGGGCCAACAGATGGTGCATCAACTGGCAGTCTCTTCCCCCCAGATATTACATTTTACGTGGATGGAAAACCTATTGAAGCTCATCGGATCATCCTTTGTGCTCGATCACCCTTCTTTGAACAGAAATTCGAGACAGACTGGAAAAACAGGAAGGAAGTGAGATTTTCTAATAAAAAATTATCTTTTGGTGCCTTGTACAACCTTATCCATTTCTTCTATGCCGATAGACTCGAGGCTCCAGTAGATGAAATGGAAAGTTTGTCACGCACTTGCAAAGTTTGCAAGTGTGAGGAGTTGCGTAAGTTAGTTGAGAAAGAAATTCTGCATCTTAGGTTTGCACTGTATAAGTCAACAAGTAAGTTGGGTTTGGAAAATGCACAGAGTCCGAGACGGTTCATTTTACTCGGGCAGTCATTGCCACGGGAAGATCGCCTTCCATCAGCATTGCGGCGTGTTCTTCAGAAATGTCTGGCTAATTCAAGAGAAGAAAATTTCAAAAAAACTGTAGCAAATGAGATGTGCAGAAACTGGAAGGATGATGATCTTGCTGATCTCACTGTAAAAGTAGATGATAGAGTCTTCCGTTGCCATCAGGTGATTTTGGCCTCAAGGTCGGAGTATTTTAAAACCAGACTATCTCGAACAGTGGATTTTCTTGAAGGTAACAATCGAGTGCATGCATCTCTGGGTCTCCCATTTCTTGAGGAGCATGACCTGAGTACAGAAGCATTTGAAAAGATGCTTGAATACATGTAAGATCCCTTTGCACTTTTTCTTGCTTGACCATTATTGTTATTGTTACTGCTCTTGTCTGGTTTATTCCCTGCTTGTGTTAATTTTAGGTATACTGACAATCTGGAGCATATGGATCCAGCCCAGGTAAGATATACTACAAAACATGATTCAGTTACCTATTCTTACAAAATACTGAAGTCGCTTCAGTTTGTTGCGAAACTAAACTGAAGTAAACATATCCCAGGCTGAAGAACTATTTGATGTCGCATCGAGATACCTGCTGTTTCCCCTTAGGCGCGCTGTAGCTGATTTACTGTTACCAAATCTGGAACATGTTTCACCTGCGGAGCTGTGCCATTGGTTGATCTTGTCAGACATGTATGTGCTCGTCATGCTTGATATCTTTCTGTCATCGTATTATCTGATTTGTAGCTGAGGTCAATGTTTTCTCCAAATGCAGTTATGGCGTTATGAAAATAAGGGAGTACTGCCTGGATATCATTGCCTACAATTTCGAGATGTTTGCGGACATAAGAGAGTTTAAGGCTTTGCTCTTGACACTCCCGCCGCCATCTGCAAATGATGCACTACGAACGACTCGTCCCAGCCACCCCGGGGCTGCAGGGCACACTGACCAAGGCAATATTCTCGACGACTTGCGTGAGAAATGGTTGGAAGCGGAGGCTGCTGAGCTGGACGAGAGAGATCAGAGCGCAGCGCTGTTTGACCAGCGACTGGAGATGCTCATGCTCGTTGCGGAGCGGGAAGCCTGTGATGATGACAACGCTGCCCTCCACTGAGAGCTGGAACTCTATACCTTTCTTGTGTAGCTCTTCCTTTTGTAGTCTTCGCTGGAAGGGACTGATGTTGGGTTTCTGAATTACATGTCTCCCCTTTGTTTTACAATGGATGCTTCTTACACTGGAATGAAACCTTTTTGGAGCTTCAGCATGTTTCTGACTTGTTGCACAGTATCTCAATGGTAGTAGCTGATTTATTGTTTTAGCAAAAGTAATGGCCGATGTTTAAAACAAACAGTGCTTTTTTCTGCTTTACTGATGCCATCTGGCTGTACGGGCCATCATACGGTGATGCTCTGTTACAAGATTACTTCTGTATGGAACTTGAATTACACCAGTTTTTCTATCAGATCTGATGGCTCGTCTTGATGAATCGTTCTCCTTAAGCAGAGAAGTTTACTTTTTTTTGTTTTGTTATTAATCTGTGCATGCAAGCCAGTTGGGAAACCTGAAAAAAATCGTGTGCCCAACTCGCATCAAATATCGACAAGGACCTCTTTGAATTGTAGGGATTTCAGAGCCCCTGGGAAAGGGCCTAAAAATGTGTGCGCATTCTTATGAGCCCACTCCTAGAGAAAATCTTGCATGAGCTTAAAACTCATCTTATTCTACTTTGAGGATGAATCTTCTATGTGCCTCCACTATATCTCATCATTTCAAAGTACCCAGGGGCACCACTAAAAAACAATTATGTGTTTTAGCATCCTGACATCTCATTATTTTCTTCTTCAATTCCTATGTTATCTAATTCTTGCCCGAGAAATACTTACTACTTCAATTTCTTTTCCATCTTGCATAATATGGTTAACCACCATGTTAGAAAATCCACTACAGAATAAAAACGGGAACAAAACAAACATAAAGGAATCTTGGAATACACAATTGACAATTCATCCTTACAACATTCGACCGATTGTTAGCAACCAACAACTTTAAGTTGGTAAACAGCTCAAGTGACCGACCTTTTGTATTGTAAGAGCAAGAGAAAAATTCAGTGAACAAATATAACCTATATTCAGCATAATCCTATACACTGGATTGTTTTATGTGCACTTAGTAAGAAAACTATACAAATACAAATACAAATAACAAATTTGCTCAGATCTATTCTGTGCGCGAGACAGGAAAGCAAAAAATGATGGGAGGGAAAGTACTATTCTAAATCATCATTCTGTAGTCACGATCTCACATCGTCCCGGTGTCTGAAATATTGTCAATTGTGGTTAAGTTGGAGTTGGACTATCAGGCAAAAACCTCAAGCAGGAGCCTCTGAAGTACTAGTATCATCAGCAGGAGCCTCTGAAGTACTAGTATCATCAGTTGGCATGTTGGATGCTCTATCAGGCAATGAATTCACCTCTTCTCCTTCTGATGGTGCTATTATCGAAGCGGAATCCTCTGAGGCGATATCGGAAGCAGCATCTGAAGCCGCATAAGATGATTCTGATTGTTCGGATGTTTCAGGCTGCTGTGGCTTCTGCAGACTCCAGTACATGATGCTAGCAGTCAATGTTAGGATCATTTTCTGATTCACCTGTACGAGAATTAGTTTAACATCATAAGATAAAGATAATTATGTATTTGACCTTTAGCAATATATAGCATGTTGTTTATTTCATAGCAATGGCCCATTACATCAATGATGTCTTCTGGTAACAGAAAAACAGAGCACCCGAGCTTCCGTGCGACACTGATGATGTAGGTTGCATTTAACTTCTTCTCATCATCTGCAACAGTAAAAGGGTATGCGCGAATGAGAACGAAGGAATTGCAAAAGATATATGGGGCATGATTTCATTCGGTTCTCATGATGCGCCAAAATAAAGCACATATAACTTTTTATTTTCTTTTTTTGCGGCAGAGACCACATATAACTTAAGTTAAAAGGTCAGCAGGTAAAAGGAAAATCAATCCATTTGCGGACGAAGAACGCACCATTTACACCCTTCGATACAACCTTCCAGTTCACAACCCTTGGCTCTACAGCACTGAGAAGTTCAAGGAAAAAAATTCCACTCGATAGGTTCTTGTCCTGAAGCAAAGAGAGAATTATGAGGGTTTTCTGGACAGATATGACAACTGAAAAGGCAGGGGCAGAGCTTTCATTGTTTAGACAGGGGCTGAACATAGACACAAAATATATTTGTCAAATATTCTATTACACTTATTGGTCCCCTGTTAATTTTTCTGCAAGCTCAACTGCTGCTGAAAGGCAATGTGCAATCATAAAAGATCACCTTAAAACTTTCTATTCGAGAATTTCTCCCGGAAACCTTCACTTTGTTATTCGCCCAACTCAAGATATCAGCATCCATTATTTCTTTTCCTTGGGACCCTTGAGAGTGGAATCTCAGTTTGTTTAACAGCTGGAGGATATTGAATCTCATCAATTGCCATAGAAGTGCTGAAATAAGACGTGAGATGATACTTAATATGGCAACTCCATCTAGAACAGAAAATAGAAGAAGGGAGGATGGATCATTATCAATGTCCATCTGCTACTTTTTATGACAGTTAAATAGTCATCTACCACGATGCACATTTTGGTAAAATTAACTCACCAACAATCAACTTCTTGTTTCCCTGAACAATATCATTTCCAGCTAGATTCACCATGGAAAACTTCAGATCCTTTGCAATATTTATAACTTGATTACAGTTCTCCAGTTTTCTAAATGGCATTTTTATCGGAGGTTTTGTCGCTAGCTTCCAGTTGACATATCCGGGACAGACTTTGTCGAGCACTTCTAGTAGGACCCACCTGCATAGACATTTACATCACTCATCTGTTCCAGATAAGCATGACATGCCTCCGTCAAAAGCTTACCCATTTCGAACATCTTCAAACACATTGTTCACGTATGTCGCAATTCCAAGGCTGTTGATCCACATTCGGAAGGCTCTCTCTTCTCGGGACAATATAACCTCATCTCGCGATGAGATTTGTGTGAGTGCAACCTGTCTGGAGTCAGTACTCAAACCGTTTCTGCATGTAAAAAATCATTCTACTTTGGTGAACATGAAATGGCATCACAGAACCACCAAGGATATGAGAACGCGTTCAGTATGCAGACCATAATAAAAAGACAGGCTTGATAACTAAGGTTCCTACAAAGAGTAGACAAATAATTCTCACCTATGTTGGAATATTTGTGCAACAAATGCAAGGTTGAGATTTGGGGAGCCTTCAGTAATATCCTTTGGGCTCAAGTATCTTTTGCAGCCCAACTTCTCTGCTTGGTCAAGTACCACTTTCGCTCTTACGGCAGGATCCTTGGTGTCAAATGCAAGTATAGAGGAATGCTCTGGAGCGAGAGATTTGATAAGATAGGCGTAGGCTTCAGCATCCTGTACAAGCCTACCTTGTAAGATAATTGCTTGTTGAGCATCTAATAGACTAATGGAGCAGTAAATGAAGATATGTTTTTGTTGGCACGACACATGAAAAATACGTTTCTATCATGCATGAGGTATTACTGAATTTGTACAAGGAATCTAGAAGGATTGCACCATTTGCATATTACAGATTGCAGCAGACAAAGTATTCAGACTTTGCTTCCGCAACATAGTGTTTAATGACGCGTCAAAAAATAGTGTTTAATGCATGCAACACTAAGTAGTAATACATATTTGTTTCTCAGGTGGTTCCCTTGAAAGTAAGAGGACCAAACATGCAGTTACACATAAATTCTGGAAGAGACAAGCCTATTTGTTGCGTGAACCTTGATATCTGAGGAGAAGTTGGTAACAATTTTCTTGTAGCCAGCTTTCTTGAGATGATAATTCATCCATTGAAGTAGTAACTTTTCAGGTGACAAGCTCAGCACTTCATCTATATCCTGTACAATAATAAGTACAATAAAATGTTATATGTCCAACACAAATATATTATGTCAATAAACGACATTACATAATGACAAGACTAATACCTTGCTGTCATCAAAAATTTCCACCAGCTGTGGCGTCCTCTTAAGATTTAGATCAGCCAAAAGTTGTATCTATTTTACATGAAAATATATATTAAATAGTGTAATAGGACAGTTATACACATCTTTATGTAGCCTGTCTGCATCATAGTAGCATACATTTGGGATTTCAGGATTCACCTTTATAATTTGAGATATCAACCCGAGAACTAGATGAGTCTGCAATATTAAGCATAGGGTTAGTCATTACTACCCTTCTTTTAATTAGTGTACTATTTTGCACTGAAAATGATATTGATGATTATACATAAGGGGGATGCAGGTATCTATAACGTATATGTACATCCTGGTTAAATAACTAAAGACATTACAAAATGAATTCCTGGAGATGTCCATCGAAAAAAAAAGAATTCCTGGAGATGTATTCGACACCAACTTAAACTTTTGGAGACACGAGAAGAAAAAGAACATGTGCAGCACAACTAACAGCAGAGTGAACAAGAAAAATAACACTGAGATAAATGTACTCCCTCCGGTCCTTTTTACTCCGTGTATTAGATTTATATCAAGTCAAACTTTGCAAAGTTCAACCAAATTTATATTTAAAAAATATCAACATCTACAATGCCAATTATATATATAACGAAACTACATTTCATAATGAATCTAAGAATATTGATTTGTCATTGTGAATGTTGATATTTTTTCCTATAAGTTTGGCCAAAGTAGAGATACTTTGACTCCGGTATAAGCAAACCCAAAGTCATTGGTAACCGAGCATAATGCACTTTGAGACAAGATAACAATATCGGTGACAGCATATCTATATCCACACATATCATAAAAGGAAAATACTGATACCGGTTAAATCTGGTTAAGAGATCAATAGCTAGAATAAAAATGTACCGCCACAGATAAGAGATGAAGGCATACCCTTCCTTCCACCAAGTCTTGAGCTCCAAGATTCACAACAGTACATCCAATAGCCTTTGCAGAGTTGAGGCACAGTGTGTGGTTCTCATTTCTCTCCCATGGGTTAAGGATCCTTTTCTTGTTGATGGCTCTCTCATCAATAGTCCCAGGTACCGCTACATTGATCAATTTACTGACCGTTTTATCCAGTGACCAATAAATAAGCAAGCATTAGACAAGACTGTCAAAACAACAGTGCATCATTTATATGTTGCCATATCTGTAAAAACCAACAGAATGCAGGTGGGAAACCCCAGCATCAGCATCTCACCAGAGCACGACCCCGTCTCTGACGAGGTCGAACAAATCGTTGCCCGCGGGGTCAATCGGCAGATACTTCTTCAGGAAAGGATCGTTGCCGAGGTACGCGTTGATGTGCGCGACGTAGGACGACTTCTCTGCCTGGTTGGGGCTGTGGTGGATCAGCGTGGTGGTGCTCGACTTGAGGAACGACCACGAGTTCTTGCTCCCGCTCGCGCCCGCCTTGGAGCTCACCCTCTCCTGCAGGTTCAGGTACTCCTGCATGCAGCGCAACATATCCCCCGGTTTGTTTCACCCGCGGCGTCAAAATCAAGCGCTCCTAAGTTACCACTTGAAGGAACCTTGAGTGATTCTCGGGAACGATCGATGTACCTGAAGGAATTGCTCGAACTCAATCTCTTGGTCGCTGTCGGGGCAGACCTCCGACAAGAACGCAGCAATCTCCTCCTCGGAGACAACCTCATTGAGCCCCTTCAGCTTCTTCATCAGACCCGGCAGGTTGTTGGTGGTGACATGGCCGGACTCCCTCTTCAGAGTCACATACTGCAATCACACCACACGACAGGATTGCATTTCGGAATTCGGAGCGGAACCGCAATGGGCATAATCAATTGGGAATTTGGGAGCGGGAAATGTAGCGGATTCGGGCGTGACCTTGGCCTTGAGCGATCGGAGCTCGACCTGCGTGAAGTGGCCCTGCAAGGAGGGGTCGGAGACGACGACCCCCACGAACCCGGACATCTATCTATCTGTCTCCGGCGGGGAGCCCAATTCTTGGAGCGCCCTAGCGAACGCCGCTGCGGGACGCGCGGGCCTCAGATCAAAATAGGAAATGCGGGGATCGATCGTCTCGTTCGCGCGCGCATTGGGGGATCGAATTGCCGAGGAAGGAGAGATCGCCGGACGAGCGCGTAATCGATCGACGGGAGGATGCGGGGCGGTGGCGGTGGCGCCTTTGGCACACGGTCGAATTGTGGGAGATGTTCTTGCTTGCTTTGCGCCAAATCTTTTTCTCGTTAGCTTACGACGATGGCTTTTGTTGCGTTCCAGATTTTGTGGGGGCCGGGGACGGGAGACGGTCGGGACAAGGAATGCTCTTCGTTTTTTTTTAGTGCCTTTTTTATCAATTCTTTGAATGTTAGGGAAATCTCATGTCTAGAGCTTTTTTATAAGACTAGTAATAATGTACGTGTAATGCACGTTTATATTAGATAGTATATTAGTTGCACTTTGGTATTTAGTAAGATATCAATTACTTTTTCACGGCAATGATAGGATATTAATTACATGGTAGATTTAAAGGAATAACGTTGACTCAAAACATGGTGGGTAACCATAGCATTATAAATGTGTTTGGTGCTAAACATTGGAACGATTTGAATTGCTATATAACATGATTTGACGATTGAGATGGTTTGGATCTGCCCATTTGAGTCTTTTTATATTGGTACATAGATGCTACTCTTTTTTTTTGAAAAGGAACTGACCTATTATAAAAATTCACCTCAAGTACAAAGCATCTCAAACATTATAAAAATTGTTTTTGATGTAACCTCGTCAAGAGGGTGTTCCAACAATTTATGTAGATTGAAAAAACTAAAAAAAATACAGAGTAATCCAGTTTATTAGGAAAACTATGTCAAAAGCCACACACAAAAAAAGATTACAACAACCATAACACCGACGTCGACCTAGAAGCATCCCACCATCACCAAACACGATCACCCCGAGTGATTGAGAACGACACCTTCTGAAACATCTTCAAGAAGGAAAACGACGCATGTGGGCACCGACGTCGACAACATCGACCCTCATCGACCAAAAGCTTCAGCCCACACCTGCAGACAACCAGGCCACCGAAACTTGGTAAATGATCCTGCCAAACCAACAACCACTACCATCGATCCCATGTGACCTAATGTTTGAGAAAGTACTCTTCGACAATGCATCCATGGAGGAGAAAAATGCCCTTGAGCGTCATCATCATCGACAATGACCCTCGTCGAATCAAAGCTTTTCGCTCAGATCCTTGTTCCGCGCCACCTCCACAAGCCCCGGGTAGGGGGGCACTAGGCCACAACTCCATTTGTATTCATCAATGGCGAACTGCACCAACTGAAGCAGATGGCCATCACGACCACACATCGCCATTGAGGACCGCTTGAGTAGCTGCTAGCACCACTAACTACCTTAATGTATGAAATATGCTCTAGAGGCAATCATAAATGTATTATTATATTTCCATGTTCATAATTCAGTTTATATTTTATGCTATAGTTGCATTGGTTCTTGAGTACGAGATTCGAAGGAAAACTCAATTGCATGTGTGAAACCATAAACATGTAGACAAGCAACCAGAAAGAAATATACATCTATAGATCAAACAAGATGGCATGCATATATATGAACATAAACAAATAATTCACCACATGATCAACAACATCGCTACAAATACATCAGATTAACCATAATCATGCAGGACAACTCATATGACTATTGTATTGAACATCTAAACACGTCAAGATGGAGAGATTACAACTTTGACTACTACCATGAACCTGTAGTCAAAGTTGATTGAGGTTGGTGATGATGAAGATGGCTCCCCCTCTGACAGAGTTTCGGATCAGAGCTGAAAACAAAAATCGCCTCGGAAATGCGATTTGACGTCGGAGGAAAAATTATTGATAATTAGAGTAGAGGTTTCGCTGGATATATATAGGTCATCAGGCACCGATGCCACCTGAGGGGGTACCCACATGCCACATGCGTCCCTATAAGGTGCGAACCTACACCCTATGAGGCCCACCAGATGTAGGGTCTACCTCACTGGTCCTCTCCTGGCACGAAACTTTCATAACCATTGTTTTGTTTTTTCCTCATACCTTTTATGTGGTGTTTTTCTGAATACTAAGAACACCAAAAACAGGAGCTGACACTGGTCACAAGATTAATACATTAGTCCAATAGAAATCAATAAGAAGTATGCCCAAAGTGTATGTAATTGATACAATGTAGCATGAATCTTACAAAAATAGATACGCTAGAGACGTCAAACGGCTTTGAACCGAATTTCCAGCGAAGTACCGCCATAGGTTGTTGGAAGTTTCGTCTCAGATTACAAAGTGCTGGTGGTGAAAAATTGCACGATATATAGCTAGGGAACACCCCATGCATGTGTGCCCTATGCCCCCTTGGTCCACCCTTTGGCATGCTTCATCCTCTGGTGAAATATTGACGCTTGATTTTTTTCTTAGATTGTTTGGAGTCCAGGAAGGTTCATATACCCACACCCGTTAAAACATGGGAACTGCCTTCTCGATAACAATTATTAGGTTAGTCTAAAATATAAAATAATGCAAAAATGACATGAAATAAGCATGATATCCCACTAAAGTATTCAATGGCTTGTCAGAGACAACATGTAATGAACCACCTCGGCAAGCATAGCTTCTCTATAAGAGCCATTGATGGTCAGCCATGTGCCTATTTGTGGCTACCAAATCTCCACCTCTCCTTTGCCTCCACCATGTTCTTTCACAAGTAGGAGGACCGAAGATCCTCCTGGCCAAGAACTGTACAAAGCTCGTTTGAGGAATTATCGACGATGCTCTTACGACTGCCTCTAGCTTCAAGCTACCACAAACCAGAAAGATGACCATCGCTAGCCACCAGTCATTGCTTGGACACGACAGTGGCGTGCTCCACCCCAACATAGCGCCAAACACCTATAAGGCAAGATTGACCTCAACCTAGCATGCACATCACTTCTCCGTGCTTCTCTTCTCACATGTCTCTACTCCGTCTGACCTCACTGCCGGAGAATGTTGGCTCTTCGCCACCTGGAGTTGTAGGTGGTTCCAAGGGTTGGGTTGTTTAGCCATTAATGTGTTACACGAGTTGGGTTCAGAATATCGTGAGACAGTTCGATAATACTGTGGATTGGGCCAGGCCCGTGTTCTCACAAGCGGCTAACACCAATAATGATCTCTTCGTCTACCTACAATTTTGTCGGTTGCGTGTTGCTCTGTGGTCAACTTAATTGATAGTACCCCCTCCATTATTTTTACTCCATTCGTGAAAAGGTCAAGGATGGAGACATAGAAATTTGCAAAATACATATGGATCTGAATGTAGCAGACCCGTTGACTGATGGAAATATGCCCTAGAGGCAATAATAATTTTTTATCATTATATTTCATATTCATGATAAATGTTTATTATTCATGCTAGAATTGTATTGATCGGAAACTTAAACACATGTGTGGATACATAAAAAAATACCATGTCCCTAGTGAGCCTCTACTAGGTTAGCTCGTTGATCAAAGATGGTTAAGGTTTCCTAACCATGGACATGTGTTGTCACTTGATAACAGGATCACATCATTAGGAGAATGATGTGATGGACAAGACCCACTCCGATAGCTTAGCATATGATCGTTTAGTTTATTGCTACTACTTTCTTAATGTCAAATACATATTCCTTTGACCATGAGATCATGCAACTCCCGGACACCGAAGGAATGCCTTGTGTTATATCAAACGTCACAATGTAACTGGGTGATCATAAAGATGCTCTACAGGTATCTCTGAAGGTGTCTGTTGAGTTGGCATGGATCGAGATTGGGATTTGTCACTCCGTGTATCAGAGAGGTATCTCTAGGCCCTCTCGGTAATACACATCACAAGAAGCTTGCAGGCAAAGTGACTAAGGAGTTAGTTACAATATGATTTATTACGGAAAGAGTAAAGAGACTTGCCGGTAACGAGATTGAACTAGGTATGAAGATACCGACGATCGAATCTCGGGCAAGTAACATACCGACAGACAAAGGGAATTACATATGTTGTTATAAGGTTCGACCGATAAAGATCTTCGTAGAATATGTAGGAACCAATATGGGAATCCAGGTTCCGCTATTGGTTATTGACCGGAGAGGCGTCTCGGTCATGTCTACATCATTCTCGAACCTATAGGGTCCGCACGCATAACGTTCGTTGATGATATAGTATTATATGAGTTATGTGATTTGGTGACTGAATGTTGTTCGGAGTCCCAGATGAGATCACGGACATGTCGAGGAGCTCTAGAATGGTCCAAAGGTAAAGATTGATATATAGGATGATACGTCTCCTATGTATTTATACTTTTTTATTGTTCCATGCTATTATATTATCAACCTTGGATGTTTTATATGCATTTATATGCTATTTTATATGATTTTTGTTACTAACCTATTAACCTAGAGCCCAGTGCCAGTTTTTTCCTTGTTTTTGAGTTTTACAGAAAAGGAAAATCAAACGGAGTCCAATTGACCTGAAACTTCACGAAACTTATTTTTGGACCAAAAGAAGACCCCGGAGTAAAAGAGTTGGGCCAGAAGAGTCCCGGGCCGTCCACGAGGGTGGCCCCCCCAGGCGTGTGGGCCTGCCTCGTGGAAGACTCGGGCACCTTCTTGACGTGAGACCGATGCCAAAAATTCCTATAAATATAGAAACCTCCAGAAAATAACCTAGATCGGGAGTTTCGCCGCCAGAAGCCTTCGTAGCCACCGAAAACCAATCTAGACCCGTTCCGGCACCCTGTCGGAGGAGGGAATCCCTCTTCGATGGCCATCTTCATCATCCCGGCGCTCTCCGTGATGAGGAGTCAGTAGTTCACCATCGGGGCTGAGGGTATGTGCCAGTAGCTATGTGTTTGATCTCTCTCTCTCTCGTGTTCTTGAGTCAACACGATCTTGATGTATCGCGAGCTTTGCTATTATATTTGGATCTTATGATGTTTCTCCCCCTCTACTCTCTTGTGATGAATTGATTTTTCCCTTTGAAGTTATCTTATCGGATTGAGTCTTTAAGGATTTGAGAACACTTGATGTATGTCTTGTATGTGCTTATCTGTGGTTACAATGGGATATCACGTGATCTACTTGATGTATGTTTTGGTGATCAACTTGCGGGTTCCGTGACCTCGTGAACTTATGCATAGGGGTTGGCACACGTTTTCGTCTTGACTCTCTGGTAGAAACTTTGGGGCACTCTTTGAAGTTCTTTGTGTTGGTTCAATAGATGAATATGAGATTGTGTGATGCATATCGTATAATCATACCCACAGATACTTGAGGTCACATTGGAGTATCTAGGTGACATTAGGGTTTTGGTTGATTTGTGATGATGAATAGGTAGCCTAACATACATTTGTGTATACCTCCGACTATGTGAACAATTTATAGTATTCGAGTCTCTTATGATACTCCCACTATTCCGAATGAGAAATTTTTTGCTTATGAGGAGAGTAATAAAAATTCTATGCTTGTAGATCATGAAAAGAATGCTCTATGTGATGGTTATATTGTTGAATTCATTCATGATGCTACTGAAAATTATTATGAGGGAGGAACATATGCTTGTAGGAATTGCAATAATATCAAGTTTCCTCTCTATGTGCTTAAATTTTTGAAGTTATGCTTGTTTTACTTTCCTATGCAAGTTGATTCTTGTTCCCACAAGTTGTTTGCTCACAAAATCCCTATGCATAGGAAGTGGGTTAGATTTAAATATGCTTGTCATATGCTTCATGATGCTCCCATTATGTTTCAATTCTTATCTTTTATGTGAGCATCATTGAAATCATCATGTCTAGCTAGGGGCGTTAAATGATAGCGCTTGTCGAGAGGCAACCCAATTTTATTTTTGTTCCTTGCTTTTTGTTTCTGTTTAGTAATAAATATTTCATCTAGACTCTGTTATGGTTGTGTTTTTTGTGTTTAATTAGTGTTTGTGCCAAGTAGAACCTTTGAGAAGACTTGGGTGAAGTATTTGCGATCTTGCTGTAAAAAAACAGAAACTTTTGCGCTCACGAGATTAGCTGCCATTTTTTAATGGAGAGTGCGATTAGGTTGATTCTTTTTGCAGATGATTAATAGACAAATTCAACACGTACACCAATTTATTTCAGAACTTTGGGGTTCCAAAAGTATTCGAAACCTACAGATTACTACAGACTGTTCTGTTTTTGACAGATTCTGTTTTCTATGTGTTGTTTGCTTATTTTGATGAATCTATGACTAGTATCGGAGGGTATGAACCATAGAGAATTTGGAACACAGTAGGCTTAACACCAATATGAATTTAGAATGAGTTCACAACAGTACCTAAGTGGTGATTTATTTCTTATACTAACCGAGCTTACGAGTTTTCTGTTAAGTTTTGTGTTGTGAAGTTTTCAAGTTTTGGGTAAGGATTCGATGGACTATGGAATAAGGAGTGGAAAGAGCCTAAGCTTGGGGATGCCCAAGGCATCCCAAGGTAATATTCAAGGACAATCGAGAGCCTAAGCTTGGGGATAACCCGGATGGCATCCCCTCTTTCGTCTTCGTTCATCGGTAACTTTACTTGGAGCTATATTTTTATTCACCACATGATATGTGTTTTGCTTGGAGAGTCATTTTATTTTCTTTTGTTTTGCTTGCTGTTTGAATAAAAATACCAAGATCTGAAATTCTTAAATGTTAGAGAGTCTTCACATAGTTGCATAATTATTCGACTACTCATTGATCTTCACTTATATCTTTCGGAGTAGTTTGTCGTTTGCTCTAGTGCTTCACTTATATATTTTTAGAGCACGGCGGTGGTTTTATTTTGAAGAA
Source organism: Triticum dicoccoides (assembly GCF_002162155.2). Taxonomy (NCBI): domain Eukaryota; kingdom Viridiplantae; phylum Streptophyta; class Magnoliopsida; order Poales; family Poaceae; genus Triticum; species Triticum dicoccoides. The sequence goes on from NC_041392.1 coordinate 203,740,937, forward strand.
ATAGATGAACTCTCATGCTTCACTTATATTATTTTTAGAGTCTTTTAGAACAGCATGGCAATTTGCTTTGGTTATGAAATTAGTCCTAATATGATAGGCATCCATGATGGGTATAATAAAAACTTTCATATAAAGTGCATTGAATACTATGAGAAGTTTGATACTTGATGATTGTTTTGAGATATGAAGATGATGATATTAGAGTCATGCTAGTTGAGTAGTTGTGAATTTGAGAGATACTTGTGTTAAAGTTTGTGATTCCCGTAGCATGCACGTATGGTGAACCGTTATGTGATGAAGTCGAAGCATGATTTATTTATTGATTGTCTTCCTTATGAGTGGCGGTCGGGGACGAGCGATGATCTTTTGCTACCAATCTATCCCCCTAGGAGCATGCGCGTAGTACTTCGTTTCGATAACTAATAGATTTTTGCAATAAGTATGTGAGTTCTTTATGACTAATGTTGAGTCCATGGATTATACGCACTCTCACCCTTCCACCATTGCTAGCCTCTCTAATACCGCGCACCTTTCGCTGGTATCATACACCCACCATATACCTTCCTCAAAACAGCCACCATACCTACCTATTATGGCATTTCCATAGCCATTCCGAGATATATTGCCATGCAACTTTCCACCATTCCGTTTATTATGACACGCTCCATCACTGTCATATTGCTTTGCATGATCATGTAGTTGACATCGTATTTGTGGCAAAGTGATGACCCACAAATATAGGGGATCTATCATAGTCCTTTCGATAAGTAAGAGTGTCGAACCCAACGAGGAGCAGAAGGAAATGATAAGCAGTTTTCAGCAAGGTATTCTCTGCAGTACTGAAATAAGTGGTAACGGATAGTTTTGTGATAAGATAATTTGTAACGAGCAACAAGTAACAAAAGTAAATAAAGTGCAGCAAGGTGGCCCAATCCTTTTTGTAGCAAAGGACAAGCCTGGACAAACTCTTATATAAGGAAAAGCGCTCCCGAGGACACATGGGAATATTGTCAAGCTAGTTTTCATCACGTTCATATGATTCGCATTCGGTACTTTGATAATTTGACATGTGGGTGGATCGGTGCTTGGGTGATGTCTTACTTGAACAAGCATCCCACTTATGATTAACCTCTATTGCAAGCATCCGCAACTACAACAAAAGTATTAAGGTAAACCTAACCATAGCATGAAACATATGGATCTAAATCAGCCCCTTATGAAGCAACGCATAAACTAGGGTTTAAGCTTCTGTCACTCTAGCAACCCATCATCTACTTATTACTTCCCAATGCCTTCCTCTAGGCCCAAATAATGGTGAAGTGTTATGTAGTCGACGTTCACATAACACCACTAGAGGCTAGATAACATACATCTCATCAAAATATCGAACGAATACCAAATTCACATGACTACTAATAGCAAGACTTCTCCCTTGTCCTCAGGAACAAACGTAACTACTCACAAAGCATATTCATGTTCATAATCAGAGAGGTAATAATATGCATAAAGGATCTAAACATATGATCTTCCACCAATTAAACCAACTAGCATCAACTACAAGGAGTAATTAACACTACTAGCAACCTACTAGCACCAATCCCGGACTTGGAGACAAGAATTGGATACAAGAGATGAACTAGGGTTTTTAGATGAGATGGTGCTGATGAAGATGTTGATGGAGATTGCCCTCTCCTGATGACAGGAGCGTTGGTGATGACGATGGCGATGATTGCCCCCTCCGAGAGGGAAGTTTCCCCGGCAGAACAGCTCTGCCGGAGCTCTAGATTGGATCCGCCAAGGTTCCGCCTCGTGGCGGCGGAGTTTCGTCCCCAAAGGTTTGTTCCTATTTTTTTCTCGATGAAAGACTTCATATAGGAGAAGATGGTCATCGGAGAGCCACTAGGGGGGCCACGAGGTAGGGAGGCGCGCCCTAGGGGGGACGCCCCCCACCCTCGTGGGAAGGGTGTGGGCCCCCTGGTCTTCATCTTTGGCGAGGATTTTTGGAGTTTCAGGAGTTTCATATAAGGTATTCCGTGGAGTTTCAGGACTTTTGGAGTTGTGCAGAAAGGTCTCTAATATTTGCTCCTTTTCCAGCCCAGAATTCCAGCTGCCGGCATTCTCCCTCCTTATGTAAACCTTGTAAAATAAGAGAGAATAGTCATAAGTATTGTGACATAATGTGAAATAACAACCCATAATGCAATAAATATCGATATAAAAGCATGATGAAAAATGGACGTATCAACTCCCCCAAGCTTAGACCTCGCTTGTCCTCAAGCGAAAGCCGGTAACAATAAATATGTCCCCATGTTTAGAGGTAGAGGCTTTGATAAAAAATAAAATACAGACATGAGGGCATCATGATTATTCTCATAACAGCAACATACATAGATATTGTCATATGATTACTTATGTTCAAGTGATGATCTATTCACAATGCAAAAGTATGAATCAAAAACCTTATTGAGAACCAACAAACTATAACCTCAGTCATTGAAGCAATTGCAATTTATCATAACATCAGAAAGAGTCTATGTCAGAGCTAAAAAGCAAGTCCACATACTCAACTATCATCTAGTCCTTCATAATTGCTAACACTCGCGCAATACTTGTGGTTACGGAGTTTTAATCAGACACAGAGAAAGATAGGGGCTTATAGTTTCGCCCCACAACCTTTTACCTCAAGGGTAATATAAACAATAATAACTCATGCCCCCCTATATATGGGCCTTTTTTTGGTCTTTATCTTTTTGGGGGGACAATGCTCTATTAATGATGATCATCACACTTATATTTATTTACAACTCAATGATTACAACTCGATACTAGAACAAAGTATGACTCTATATGAATGCCTCCGACGGTGTACCGGGAAGGGCAATGAGTCAAGAGTGACATGTATGAAAAATTATGAATGGTGGCTTTGCCACAAATACGATGTCAACTACATGATCATGCAAGGAAATATGACAATGATGATGTGTGTCATGATAAATGGAACAGTGGAAAGTTGCATGGCAATATATCTCGGAATGGCTATGGAAATGCCATAATAGGTAGGTATGGTGGCTGTTTTGAGGAAGATATAAGGAGGTTTATGTGTGACAGAGCGTGTCATATCACGGGGTTTGGATGCACCGGCGAAGTTTGCACCAACTCTCAAGGTGAGAAAGGGCAATGCACGGTACCGAAGAGGCTAGCAATGATGGAAGGGTGAGAGTGCGTATAATCCATGGACTCAACATTAGTCATAAAGAACTCACATACTTATTGCAAAAATCTACAAGTCATCAAAAACCAAGCATTACGCGCACTCTCCCAGGGGGATAGATTGGTAGGAAAAGACCATCGCTCGTCCCCGATCGCCACTCATAAGGAAGACAATCAAATAACACCTCATGTTTCAAATTTGTTACACAACGGTCACCATACGTGCATGCTACGGGACTTGCAAACTTCAACACAAGCATTTCTCAAATTCACAACTACTCAACTAGCACACTCTAATATTACCACCTTTATATCTCAAAACAATTATCAAGTATCAAACTTCTCCTAGTACTCAATGCACTTTTTATGAAAGTTTTTATTATACCGATCTTGGATGCCTATCATATTAGGACTAAATTCATAACTAAAGAAAATCATCATGCTGTTCTAAAGGACTCTCAAAATAATATAAGTGAAGCATGAGAGATCAATAATTTCTATAAAATAAAACCACCATCGTGCTCTAAAAGATATGAGCGAAGCACTAGAGCAGAATTATCTAGCTCAAAAGGTATAAGTGAAGCACATAGAGTATTCTAATAAATTCTGATTCATGTGTGTCTCTCCCAAAGGTGTGTACAGCAAGGATGATTGTGGTAAACTAAAAATCAAAGACTCAAATCATACAAGACGCTCCAAGCAAAACACATATCATGTGGTGAATAAAAATATAGCTCCAAGTAAAGTTACCGATGGACGAAGACGAAAGAGGGGATGCCTTTCGGGGCATCCCCAAGCTTATGTTTTTGGTTGTCCTTGGATTTTACCTTGGGGTTCCTTGGGCATACCCAAGCTTAGGATCTTGCCACTCCTTGTTCTATAATCCATCAAATCTTTACCCAAAACTTGAAAACTTCACAACACAAAACTTAAAAGAAAATCTCGCGAGCTCCATTAGTAAAAGAGAACAAACCACCACTTCAAGGTACTGTAATGAACTCATTCTTTATTTATATTGGTGTTAAACCTACTGTATACCAAATTTTCTATGGTTCATAAACTCTGTTACTAGCCATAGATTCATCAAAATAAGCAAACAACACATGAAAAACAGAATCTGTCAAAAACAAAACAGTCTGTAGTCATCTGTAGGTTTTGAATACTTATGGAACCCAAAAAATTCTAAAATAAATTGCTGTAAGTGAGGAATTTATCTATTAATCATCTTCAAAAATAATTAACTAAATATCACTCTCTAGTAAAAAATGGCAGCAAATCTCGTGAGCGCTAAAGTTTCTGTTTTTTACAGCAAGATCACAAAGACTTTCCCCAAGTCTTCCCAAAGGTTCTACTTGGAACAAACACTAATTAAAAGCATAAAACGACATCTAAACAGAGGCTAGATGAATTATTTATTACTAAACAGAACCAAAAAGCAAAGAACAAAAATAAAATTGGGTTGCCTCCCAACAAGCGCTATCGTTTAACGCCCCTAGCTAGGCATAAAAGTAAGGATAGATCTAGGTATTATGATCTTTGGTATGCAATTATTCAATAGAACACTTATAACCCTTAGGAGTTTCCTTATTTCTATTAATGATTAAACTTTTAGTCAAGAAATCAAGAAAATCATTTGTAGCAAAAGGTTCCTTAATGATGGCGAGAAAGTTGGGGTGAACACTTATGGATTTGAGATCCGCATTTTCCTTACTAGAAGTTTCACCCTTATTTTTAGGAACGTACATTAGTTTAGCAACTTTGGTAGGAGGATTTGAAGTATTTCTTATGGCAGAAAAAGCAGACCCCAAGTTGGTAATAATACCCTCAAGTTTATCAATTCTAGTGGAATCTTGGTCTATTCTTTCATTAACTATGGGTTCTTTTTCTTTAAAAAAATTCAGAGTAACTCCTACCTTAGATCCATATTGGGTAATTTGGTTGTGGATCTTTTTATCCAAATTCTCAATCAATTCCACAGTGGCAACTTTATTTTCAATAATATTGAGCCTTTGCATAACATGTTCCAAAGTTAACATAGTTCCATTAACCAAGAGAGGTGGTGTGCCATACAAATCTATTATAGCATTATAAGAATCAAAAGTGTGGCTACCCAAGAAATTTCCTCCAGTAATGGTATCAAGAATATATCTATTCCAAGGAATGATGCCTAAATAAAAATTGTGAAGAAGAACGAAAGTAGATTGCTTCCTAGTAGATCTATTTTGCGCATTGCAAATTCTGTACCAAGCATCTTTTAGATTTTCTCCCTCCCTTTGTTTAAAATTAAGGACCTCATTCTCGGGAGACAAAGGAGTAGATAAAGAACTAGCCATAATGACTAAGCAAGTGAAAGAAAAAGCGAACGGAAAAAGAGGGCGAATAAAATGACAAGGGTGAAGCGGGGGAGTGGAAAACGAGAGGCAAATGGCAAATAATGTAATGCGAGGGATAAGAGTTTGTGATGGGTACTTGGTATGTATTGACTTGTGCGTAGACTCCCCGGCAATGGCGCCAGAAATCCTTCTTGCTACCTCTTGAGCACTGCATTGGTTTCCCCTTGAAGAGGAAAGGGTGATGCAGCAAAGTAGCATAAGTATTTCCCTCAGTTTTTGAGAACCAAGGTATCAATCCAGTAGGAGGTGTTGGGGAACCCAATAATTTCAAAAAAAATCTACACACACGCAAGATCATGGTGATGCATATCAACGTGAGGGGAGAGTATTGTCTATGTACCCTTGTAGATAGTAAGCGGAAGCGTTACGAGAACACGGTTGATGTAGTCGTACGTCTTCATGATCCGATCGATCCAAGTACCGAACGTACGGCACCTCCGAGTTCAACACACGTTCAGCTCGGTGACGTCCCATGAACTCCAATCCAGTAGAGCTTTGAGGGAGATTTCTGTCAGCACGATGGCGTGATGACGGTGATGATGATGCTACCGACGCAGGGCTTCGCCTAAGCACCGCTACGATATGATCGAGGTGGATTATGGTGGAAGGGGGCACCACACACGGCTAAAAGATCAACTAATCAACTTGTGTGTCTCCATGGGGTGCCCCCTCCCCCGTATATAAAGGAGTGGAGGAGGGGGCCGACCCTCTGAAAGGATCGATATGGTTGACTAGAGGGGGGGTGAATAGGCAACTACCAATTTTTACTTTTCTTTACCAAATTAAACTTTGCATCAAAGTAGGTTGTCTAGATGTGCAACTAGGTGAGCAACCTATATGATGCAATAACAACAAGCATACAAGCAAGCAAGAGAAGTAACACTAAAGAGCTTGCACAAGTAAAGGTAAGAGATAACCAAGAGTGGATCCGGTGAAGACGAGGATGTGTTACTGAAGTTCCTTCCTTTTGAGGGGAAGTACGTCTCCGTTAGAGCGGTGTGGAGGCACAATGCTCCCCAAGAAGCCACTAGGGCCACCGTATTCTCCTCACGCCCTCACACAATGCGAGATGCCATGATTCCACTATTGATGCCCTTGAAGGCGGCAACCGAACCTTTACAAACAAGGTTGGGGCAATCTCCACAACTTAATCGGAGGCTCCCAACAAAACCACGAAGCTTCACCACAATGGACTATGGCTCCGTGGTGACCTCAACCGTCTAGGGTGCTCAAACACCCAAGAGTAACAAGATCCGCTAGGGATGAGTGGGGGAATCGAAAATCCCTTGGTGGAAGTGTAGATCGGGGCCTTCTCAACCACTCCCGAGCAAATCAACAAGTTTGATTGGCTAGAGAGATAGATCGGGCGAAAATGGAGCTTGGAGCATTTAATGGAGCTTGAGCAATAAATGGAGCTTGAGGGGGAAGAGGTGAGTCAAAGGGAAGAAGGGGACCCCTTTTTATAGTGGGGGCAACAATCCAACCGTTGCCCCTCACCAACCAGCCCCGCACAGGGCGGTACTACCGCTAGGAGGGGGCGGTACTACCGCTAGGTCAGCGGTACTGCCGCACCAGCCAGCGGCACTGCCGCGCAGAGGAGACTAGTAGGGAATAGGACCCAACGCGGTACTACCGCGGTGGTAGGGGCGGTACTACCGCTCTTGAAACGGTACTACCGCCTCTACAACCGCAACTAGTGCCGCAAAACCCGACACGAGAAAAAGACCCCTCGAGTCGAGGCGGTAGGAGCCAGACAGCCCAGTGGTACTACGGCAGCGGGGTCACGGGCGGTACTACCGCTATGGAGCGGAACTTCCGCTTGTGACCCTTCGGCCGTACTACCGCTGGTAGTGCGGTACTACCGCTGGGACACTGAAGAGAGAGAGAGAATCTCTACAAAGAGGCTGAGGACGAGGCGGTGGTGCCAGGCACCCCAACGGTACTACTGCTGTGGAGTCACGGGCGGTACTACCGCTTGTGGCTCCTCAGCGGTACTACGGCTGGGTTGCGCGGTACTACCACTGGGACCCAGACAAGACAAAGAAAAGCGGAGAGATCTCTTCAATGGAATGGAAAAGCTCGGAGGGTGAGAAGCTGATGTGTACGTGTTGATTCCACCCATGCAATACCCCAGCGGACCCCCTCTTGATAGAACGGTGCCCTTTACGCAACTAGTCCACCGAGAGAGAAACGAAAGAGCTACACCGTCTTGAAAGACACTCCGAAGGGAAGAAAACGTCTCGTGCCAGGGGTGAATTTGTGAACTATTCAAAGCACATGATTAGTCCGCAAACATGTTGTCATCAATCACCCAAACTACCTTGAGAGAGATATGCCGTAACAATCTCCCCCTTTTTGGTGGATTGATGACAACTAGGGATTTGTGCAAGGAAAAGAAATAAATGTATGAAAACTAAGAACTACAAAATATAGATGGGCTCTCCCAGAATGTGTGCACCTAGTTAGAGGAGCATCCGGAAAGCAAGACACACACATCCGGATCAACACTCCCCCTATATTTTATAGTCCAACAATTCTAAGCACAATTCTAAGCACAAGATATATGAGATAAGAGTATAAAACAGGACAAGCATGCAACTCATAATAAACTACAGTACTGAATAGACATAAGTAATAAGGTAGCGATAGGGAGCATATGTCTCACACCATATGTCTAGAACTTAGGTCTCACAGGCACCAAACCAAACCAAACAAAGACACCGAGAGAACACACAAGAAAACACAAGATGACACACACACTCAAAGCTCGGAAACAACACAAATCCCTACACTCTCTCCCCCTTTGGCAGCGAGAAACCAAAAAGGGCAAAGAGTGACGCTACGACTCCAAGTGATGGGAAGATGAGGATCTCGAACATCACATCTCAGCGTGATCGGCTGCATCTTCATCGTGGGTCGAAAACTGCTCGGCGTCGGAGTCGGTCCAAGGGCAATGCTGATGAATCCATTCCTCCTCTTCAGTGATCAGACCCTCAGAACCACTAGCAACTGTCGCTCCCATCTGACGCATGAGCTCCTTGTGGCGCATCCTGGCATGCTTCTCCGCCACATGAGTCATGTACTGACCATGAGACTCCATGCAGAAAAGCTTCTTCATCTTGCGTTTAAGCTTCTGTGCCCATGACGGTTCTGTACTAGAGGGCCCAAAGTCCTCCTCGTGATCATCAGTGGTAGCCCCACCCTCGGTCCCCATGGTAGCAGCAGCAGCAGCAGACGGACCCCCTGTTTGAGGCGCCGGGGTGACCCAATTGTCCTTCCTCAGACGCTTGATCTCATGAGAAACCAAGTCTCCAGTTTCTAGCAACACTCTGGGATAGATCTGTGCCTAGGCCCTCTCAATGAGCCTCATGATGAATGGACCATACATCGGGCACTTGCGCTCAGACACGACAGAGAGAAGTTCAGACCACATGACATGAGAAATATCCAGGCTCTCTCCAGTGTTTGCTTCATTCTCATGCTGACAGAACAGAAGCATGTCCACGAGAAAAGAGTGGACCATATCCAGATTCCCGATGCGAGGAAAGAGAGTCTCACGGAAGATACGATGAAGAATGTCCAGATACGAGACAACTCATAGGTTTTCTTCTTAGTCACTGGGTGAACTTTCACAGTGCAGTAGGACCAAAGGGCTTGCTTGTGGGTGGACGTATCATTGCAGTGAGGGCGGAAACCGACTGGAGTCTCAAGCCCGTGATCTACCACATCAAGTAACTCCATGAAAGCCTTCCACTTGACGGAAAGCAGCTTGCCATTGGTCATCCATGTCAGAGTTCTGTCGGCATCTGTCCCAAGATGAACGGTGGCAAAGAATTGAGCCACCAAATCTGCATCGAAATCCTTGTTGAATTGCATGATCCTGAGAATGTTCAGCTGAGTGCACATCTGAAGGGCTTCGCCAAAGTACTCCGGGTCCTTCTCCATAGCATCAGTGTCAATGGAGCGAACATCAACAAAGAGATTCTTCTTGGCCTTGATCACATCAAAATAGATGGCAAACTGAAATCGGTTCCAGAACGGGCGGTTGACCAAAGTGGGTTCTTGGTCCACCTCATAGGGATTGCCGCGACGCTTTTCCCAAAACTCCTTGTTGGTCATCTCAGTCACAGTCTTCCCCTTTGGCTTGTTGGCGGATCTCTTCGATTGCTGAGGAGGTGGAGGAACACTTGCGGATGCACTTGCTGGAGGCGGTTGGGTGCTCGAGGAACCACCGGTTGGCTTAGAGGTGCGGTAGCATTTTGATGTTGCACGCCCGGGGTTGATACGGCGAGCTTGATGCTCAGAATGGTCATCACCTGGAGCAAACACAAGAACACGCAAAACAACCAGAAAGAACAAGCATAAGCCAACAAACACAAAAAAGGATCAAGGTAAGGCAGGAATATGAAGGAATTTGGCATGCAGCGGTAGTACCGTGACATGCCCGCGGTAGTACCGCTCCAATGAGAGCGGTAGTACTGCTCGAGGCGGAGAAACAGCAGTTTCCTACAACACGAGGCGGAGAAACAGCGGTTTCCTACTACCGTGGTCAGATCCGGCACTACCGGCCTGCCAAATTCAAAAATATTCCTACCAAACTCTAATCGAGATAGTCTAGTTGCCTTCTCCAACCAACTCAAGCCTAGATTTAGCCAAAAATCTAGAGATGCTACCACCATTGCCCCTAAGAAACAAGATCTGAAAACGAGACAAAAGGAGAGAAGGAACGGGGGCAATACCGGCATCCATGGCAAGAGGACGGGGTGGGGATCGACTCCACCAAAGGAAATGGAGAGGGACGCCCCGGAGACGGAGATCCGCCGGAGCCCTCCCGCGGCGAGTTGAGGCTGGAGAGAGGAAGAGGAAAGATGGGGCGAAGCGAATGGGTATGGGGGAGAAGAAACCTCCCCCTGCCCCGATATAACCCCCTGGTCCCGTCCCTCAGCGGTAGTACCATGCTGGGAGCGGTAGTACCGCCCATCACGCTGCGGCAACCAAACAACATGGCTTTTGCTCGAAGGAAAGACAAGAACGGCAAGAAAAGAGAGCACACCAGCAAACGACCAAGACACACCTCTTCAAAAGAGGGTGGTGGCCGAGGCCACCTATGTTTGAGTCAAGAGGTATGGCGCCGTGAAGATTTTAACCTTGGGCCCATGACCAAAACTCGTCTTTGAAACACAAGTACCATCAACAATGGCTAAAGTGAAAGACTTGATCAATTTATGCATAATGGGGGGAGGGAGAGTTCATTGAGAGAACAACACTCCCCCTATGTCCATGCCTACACCTAAACTAGACAACAAATTGAGCGTGGTGGGGTGTGCAAGGGTTCAAGCCACATTGCTCGAATCAATGATATTTAGCTCATGCCTTAACTCGCGAAATCTTGCTTCATCCAAGGGCTTCGTGAAAATATCTGCAAGGTTGTCATGAGTGTTGACATAGTTGAGCTCGATCTCTCCTCGCCTAATGTGATCCCGGATGGAGTGATACCGAATCTCAATATGCTTCGTCTTGAAGTGTTGCACCGGGTTGAGAGAGATCTTGATGGCACTTTCATTGGCACACCAAAGAGACACTTTGTCACAAGTGACACCATAATCCTTTAAAGTTTGCCTCATCCATAGGAGTTGTGCACAACAACTACTGGTGGCAACATACTCCGCCTCAGTGGACGAGAGAGACACACAACTTTGCTTTTTGGAAGACCAACTTACGAAAGAGCAACCAAGGAATTGGCACCCTCCGGAAGTGGACTTCCTATCCACTTTGTCTCCCGCCCAATTGGAATCCGAGTACCCTACAAGCCTGAAGTTTGATCCTCTTGGGTACCATAAGCCAAAGTTTGGGGTATGAGCCAAATATTGAAAGATTCGTTTAACCGCCACATAGTGACTTTCCTTAGGTGCGGCTTGAAACTGTGCACAAATTCCCACACTCAACATGATGTCCGGTCTAGATGCACAAAGGTAAAGCAAGGATCCAATCATGGAATGATATACCTTTTGATCCACCACTTTACCATTGGGATCTAAGTCAAGTTGGCACTTGGTGGGCATTGGAGTGGAAGCCGGCTTGACGTCACTTAGCTTGAATCTCTTGAGCATGTCTTGAGTGTATTTGGATTGATTGATGAAGGTTCCTTCTCTTCTTTACTTCACTTCGAACCCTAGAAAGAACTTCAACTCTCCCATGGAGGACATCTCGAACTTTGAGGTCATGAGAGCGGCAAATTCCTCATTGAAAGCTTTGTTAGGAGAACCAAAGATAATATCATCAACGTATAATTGGCACACAAACAACTCCCCTTTGACCTTCTTAGTAAAAAGAGTGGGGTCGATTAGCCCAATTTCAAAACCACGGTCTTGTAACAACTCGGTAAGGTGGTCATACCACGCACGTGGGGCTTGTTTAAGGCCATAGAGTGCCTTATCGAGTTGATACACATGATCGGGAAAGTAGGGATCCTCGAACCCGGGGGTTGCTTGACGTAAACCAACTCATTAATAGGACCATTAAGAAAAGCACTCTTCACATCCATTTGTTGCAACTTAAAGTTATGATGAGAAGCATATGCAATCAACATGCGAATGGATTCAAGACGAGCAACGGGAGCAAAGGTTTCACCGTAGTCGATACCCTCGACTTGGGAGTAGCCTTGTGCTACCAAACGAGCCTTGTTGCGAATGATAATCCCATGGGCATCTTGCTTGTTCTTAAATATCCACTTGGTTCCTATGACATTGTGATTCCCGGTCGGTCTTGGCACCAATCTCCACACTTTTTTGCGCTCGAAGTTGTTGAGTTCTTCATGCATGGCATTGAGCCAATCCGGATCTTCTAGCGCTTCATAGACCTTGTGGGGTTCCACACAAGAGACAAACGCGTGATGCTCACAATAATTTGCTAATTGTCTACGAGTGCTTACCCCCTTTCTTAAGCTTCCAAGCACATTCATCATGAGATGATCCTTGGTGGAGAGCTTGGAAGCAACCTTGGCGGCATGACGCTCTAATTCCTCCTCGGGGGTGAGACGAGGAGTGGTCACTTGATCATCTTGAGCGTCGTCTTGGGCTTGTTCTTGTTCTTGAACTTGCTCGGAGGAGAGAACTTGACCTTGGGCATCACTTGATGTGTCAACACCATCTTGAGCGTGATCTTGCCCTTGGTCATGTTCTTGAGGATGAGGGCCTTCATGTTGTTCTTCGGGAGCGTGTGGGCCTTGGGTTGGTGATGGCTCCACTTGAGTGGAGCTTTGTCCTTCTCCTTCGGCCACAAGGGTTTCCTCAATGGGTAGGATAAAGCCAACACCCATTCTTCTTATGTCTTGGGGAGGAATTTCATCACCTACATCACAAGTGCCACCTTGCTCCACTTGGGAGCCGTTATTCTCATCAAACTCCATGTTACACGTCTCCTCAATAAGTCCCGTGGATTTATTGAGGACACGGTAAGCATGAGAGTTTGTAGCATAACCAACAAATATGCCCTCATAAGCTCTAGCCTCAAATTTAGACAACCGAACACCTTTCTTGAGAATGAAACACTTACAACCGAATACCCGGAAGTACTTGAGATTGGGCTTGTTACCGGTGAGTATCTCATATGGAGTCTTGTTCAAGTCCTTGCGGAGGTAGAGCCGATTGGATGCATGACACGTAGTGTTGATGGCTTCGGCCCAAAAGTTGTACGGAGACTTGAACTCCGCCATCATGGTCCTTGCCGCATCCATCAACGTCCGGTTCTTCCTCTCTGCAACACCGTTTTGTTAAGGGGTGTATGGTGCGGAATATTGATACTTGATTCCCTCATCACTAAGAAATTCATCCAAGGTGTAGTTCTTCAACTCGGTGCCGTTGTCACTTCTTATTGTCAAGATCTTTGCATTGTGTTGACGTTGTGCTTCATTTGCAAAGTCAATGATGGTTTGTTGGGTCTCGCTCTTCCTCTTGAAGAAATACACCCACGTGTACCTTGAGTAGTCATCCACAATCACCAAGAAATACTTCCTACCTCCAAGACTATCGAAGGATGGAGGCCCAAAGAGATCCATGTGAAGGAGCTCCAAAGGCCTCTTCGAATAAATGATAGTCGTGGGAGGGTGAGCCTTCTCATGTAGCTTTCCTTCGATACAGGCACTGCAAGCACGATCTTTAGCAAAACTAACATTCGTTAGTCCATGGACATGGTCCCCCTTGAGGAGACTTTGCAAAGATCTCATATTGACATGGGCTAAACGGCGATGCCAAAGCCATCCCACATCAACTTTAGCCATTAGGCACGTCGCGGTCTTAGTGGGTCGCTCCGAAAAGTTAATCACGTATAGACCGTTCTCGACATGCCTGACAAAAGCTACTTTAAGAGTCTTGCTCCACAAGAGGGCCACGGTATAAGTGGCAAAGCCCATGATTGCAAGTTGATGAACCGAAAGTAAATTGTATGCAAGGGACTCAACAAGCATGACCTTCTCGATCGTGAGATCATGAGAGATGACCACCTTGCCAAGTCCCAATACCTTAGAAGATGAGGCGTCACCCCACTCGACATTGGTGGGCATAGATGGAACCTTGTGCACGTCCACCACCAAGTCCTTGCTTCCGGTCATATGATTTGTAGCTCCGCTATCGAGCAACCATGATCCACCACCGGAAGCAAACACCTACAAGAGATCAATGCTTGGTTTTAGGTACCCATTTTGTAATGGGTCCTTTGATGTTAGTAACAAGGGTCTTTGGAACCCAAATAGACCATTCAATGTACTCATGAAGAGAACCAACAAATTTGGCATAAACATGCCCATCACTAGCACGGCATAACACATAAGAAGGGTTAAAATCGCCGACTTTGTTGGGAGGGGTGGCATTGCCCTTCTTGACATTGCCGCCCTTTGCAGTGTTCTTTTTCTTCTCCTCGGAGGCACTCTCTCCCTCCTTCACAAAGGTTTGCATGAGAGGAGGAGGTCTTTTGGTCTTGTCATTCTTCTTCTTGTTCTTGGAGTCGGGCATGTACCCAACCCCTTCCTTGGCCACAACTCCCCTTTGGTTGATCAAGAGATCATTGAGGTTCTTCTTGCCTTGTATGCAAGTCGCAAGACCTCTCTCAAGTTGCTCCTTCAACTTAGCATTTTCCTCAACAAGATGTATATGATCACAACATGGGTTAGTAGCATTTGCATTGTCAATTAAAACCATATGAGGAAAAGTCGCTTTCTCCTTAGTTAGCTTCACTTGGAGTTGATCATGAGACTCCTTGAGACTAGCGTGAATACCCTTCAAGGCCTTGTGGGCCTTGTCAAGTATATCAAACTCCTCTTTGAGTCTAGCAAGATCAACCCCAAGTTTGGCCTTCTCAGAATTTAACACACGAGAAACAATGAGGACATGATCATAATCTTTCTTTAACTTAGCATGATCAATGTTGTGTGACTCCTCAAGAGCCAAACAAAGACCATGCTCTTCCTCAAGAGCATTGGAAAGATCCGAAATCTCATCGGCATAGTCACGACTATGCCCTTCCATCTTAGTGATGGTGTTTTCGTGAGCCTCGATCATGTCATTGGCTTCACCAAGTTGTTCCAAGAGAGCAACAAAGCGCTTCTTGGATTTTCCCTTGAGTTTGCCCATAAAGGCCTCAAACTCATTAGCCTCCACATTATCTTCATCAAGTTCATTAATGCTATCCGCCGGAGAAGGATGATTAATGATGATAGTTTTGATGTTGGAGGTTACCTTGTTGGTGGCTTTAGCCATGAGGCACTTGGCGGTGATGCTCTCATTGGGTGAATCAAAGAGATACCCGTGGAGTCGTCGCAATGGCAACGGAGGCCATGGCAACTGACTCATCACTTTCATCATCATCATCATCCTCATTGTACTCTTCTTGTACCACCAATGCCTTGGGAGGAGTCTTCTTGGTGAAGTTGCTCTTGTTGGGGAATGACTTGGCCTTGTCCTTTCGGATGAGCTTGCCACCATTGTCTTCCCTCTTCTCATATGGGCACTCCGCAACAAAATGACTCACGTTGCCGCAATTGTAGCAAGTCCTTACACGTTGCTTGCTCTTCGTGCCACTTGAGTTGTTTTTGTTAAAGTTTGGCCTCGAGTTTTTCTTGCTCCAAAATTGCCTTGAAGCAAGTGCCATGTGTTCATGATATGCATACTTCGTATCTTCGGGGTTGCTCTCCTCTTCTTCCTCTTCTTCTTCTTCAACGGTGAGCTTGGCCTTCAATGCAAGGTTAGGCCTCTTTGCCATTTGAGAACGAAGCACCGCATTGTCAGCGGTCTTGTCCAAAATGTTCATGGCCACAAACTCATCCAACACTTCGCTTGAGGTCAAAGTGTGGAAGTCCGGTCTTTGACGAATGACGGAGGACATGGCCTTGTGATAGGGCATCATTGCCTTGAGGAATTTTCCCTTGATCCAATTGTCATCCATGTCCTTGCTCCCATGATCTCGTAGTGAGACCGCGAGTTTGGTTACTCTCCGATAAAGCTCACGAGGTTCTTCATCTTCTTTCATTGCAAACTCATCGGCCTCATCTTGTACCACTTCATAGTTGGAGCGTTGAATGCTTGCGCTTCCCCGGTAGAGAGAGACAACACAATGCCATGCATCTTTGGCCAAGGCGAAGGGACGAAGATGAGGTAGGTCTTCGGGTGGAATTGCATCTTGAATGATGAAGAGAGCATTCTCATTGAATTGATTGTCCGTGGCTTCTCGAGGAGTGAAGTTGCTTGGATCATGTGGATAGAAACCTTCTTCAATGATTCTCCAAAGGTTAGTATTCACATGATTTAAATGACGTTTAAAGCGGTAAACCCAAGAATCAAAGTCCTCATTTTTCACAATCTTAGGGGGAGGACCGGAATGATTCAAATGAGTGGAAGGAACCGGTCCACCATAAACAACTGGTGGTTCCACATGGGCAAAGATGCTGGTGCCATTCTTACCACTAGAAGAAGGAGCCTTCTCACTATTAGCTTCCCCCTTGTCGGGGATAGCATTCGTCACCTTGTTGGCGGGGTCACCCACTTTCAACGGTGCGGTGGAAAGTTTAAGCCCCTCAAGAAATTTAGTAAACATGCTTTCAACTTCGGTTGTCATGGAGGTTTTCAATGTCTCCAAGGCCACAATGAACTCCTCACGAGAGACCGAGGTTCCCCCATCGCCCGTAGACGAGATCGGATTCACACCGGAGTGTTCCTCCACACCATCTACGGTATCAACCATACTCTTTGGACGGTAAAGTCCTTAATAAAGAGACGAGGCTCTGATACCAATTGAAAGGATCGATATGGTTGACTAGAGGGGGGTGAATAGGCAACTACCAATTTTTACTTTTCTTTACCAAATTAAACTTTGCATCAAAGTAGGTTGTCTAGATGTGCAACTAGGTGAGCAACCTATATGATGCAATAACAACAAGCATACAAGCAAGCAAGAGAAGTAACACTAAAGAGCTTGCACAAGTAAAGGTAAGAGATAACCAAGAGTGGATCCGGTGAAGACGAGGATGTGTTACCGAAGTTCCTTCCGTTTGAGGGGAAGTACGTCTTCGTTAGAGCGGTGTGGAGGCACAATGCTCCCCAAAAAGCCACTAGGGCCACCGTATTATCCTCACGCCCTCACACAATGCGAGATGCCATGATTCCACTATTGGTGCCCTTGAAGGCGGCAACCGAACCTTTACAAACAAGGTTGGGGCAATCTCCACAACTTAATCGGAGGCTCCCAACAAAACCACGAAGCTTCACCACAATGGACTATGGCTCCGTGGTGACCTCAACCGTCTAGGGTGCTCAAACACCCAAGAGTAACAAGATCCGCTAGGGATGAGTGGGGGAATTGAAAATCCCTTGGTGTAAGTGTAGATCGGGGCCTTCTCAACCACTTCCGAGCAAATCAACAAGTTTGATTGGCTAGAGAGATAGATCGGGCGAAAATGGAGCTTGGAGCATTTAATGGAGCTTGAGCAATAAATGGAGCTTGAGGGGGAAGAGGTGGGTCAAAGGGAATAAGGGGACCCCTTTTTATAGTGGGGGCAACAATCCAACCGTTGCCCCTCACCAACCAGCCCCGCACAGGGCGGTACTACCGCTAGGTCAGCGGTACTGCCGCACCAGCCAGCGGCACTGCCGCGCAGAGGAGACTAGTAGGGAATAGGACCCAACGCGGTACTACCGCGGTGGTAGGGGCGGTACTACCGCTCTTGAAACGGTACTACCGCCTCTACAACCGCAACTAGTGCCGCAAAACCCGACATGAGAAAAAGACCCCTCGAGTCGAGGCGGTAGGAGCCAGACAGCCCAGCGGTATTATGGCAGCGGGGTCACGGGCGGTACTACCGCTGTGGAGCGGAACTGCCGCTTGTGACCCTTCGACCGTACTACCGCTGGTAGTGCGGTCCTACCGCTGGGACACTAAAGAGAGAGAGAGAATCTCTCCAAAGAGGCTGAGGACGAGGCGGTGGTGCCAGGCATCCGAGCGGTACTACTGCTATGGAGTCACGGGCGGTACTACCGCTGGGGAGCGGTACTGCCGCTTGTGGCTCCTCAGCGGTACTACAGCTGGGTTGTGCGGTACTACCGCTGGGACCCAGACAGGACAAAGAAAAGCGAAGAGATCTCTTCAATGGAATGGAAAATCTCGGAGGGTGAGAAGCTGATGTGTACGTGTTGATTCCACCCATGCAATACCCCAGTGGACCCCCTCTTGATAGAGCGGTGCCCTCTACGCAACTAGTCCACCGAGAGAGAAATGAAAGAGCTACACCGTCTTGAAAGACACTCCGAAGGGAAGAAAACGTCTCGTGCCAGGGGTGAATCTGTGAACTATTCAAGGCACATGATTAGTCCGCAAACATGTTGTCATCAATCACCAAAACTACCTTGAGAGAGATATGTCGTAACACCCTCTACTATGGCATGCCCTGGGGAGTCCTACTCCCACCAGGAGTAGGATTCCCCCCTTCCATGTAGTAGGAGTAGATGAGAGGGAAAGGGAAAAGAGAAGAGAAGGAAGGAGGGGGCGCCGCCCCTCCCCCTAGTCCAATTCGGACTAGGCCTGGGGGGGGGGGCGCACAGCCTCCCCTCTCTCTTTCCCCTAAAGCCCAATAATTCCCATATACTCCCCGGCGAATTCCCGTAACTCTCCGGTACTCCGATAAATACCCGAACCACTCAGAACCTTTCCGATGTCCAAATATAGCCTTCCAATATATCGATCTTTACGTCTCGAACATTTCGAGACTCCTCATCATGTCCCTGATCTCATTCGGGACTCTGAACAACCTTAGGTACATCAAAACACATAAACTCATAATACCGATCGTCACCGAACGTTAAGCGTGCGTACCCTACGGGTTTGAGAACTATGTAGACATGATCGAGACTCATCTCCGGTCAATAACCAATAGCGGAACCTGGATGCTCATATTGGCTCCTACATATTCTACGAAGATCTTTATCGGTCAAACCGCATAACGGTATACGTTGTTCCCTTTGTCATCGGTATGTTACTTGCCTGAGATTCGATCGTTGGTATCTCAATACCTAGTTCAATCTCGTTACCGGCAAGTCTCTTTACTCGTTTCGTAATGCATCATCCCGCAACTAACTCATTAGTCACATTGCTTGCAAGGCTTATAGTGATGTGCATTACCGAGAGGGCCCGGAGATACCACTCCGACAATCGGAGTGACAAATCCTAATCTCGAAATACGCCAACCCAACAAGTACCTTCGGAGACACCTGTAGAGCACCTTTATAATCACCCAGTTACATTGTGATGTTTGGTAGCACACAAAGTGTTCCTCCGGTAAACGGGAGTTGCATAATCCCATAGTCATAGGAACATGTATAAGTCATGAAGAAAGCAATAGCAACAAACTAAACGATCATCGTGCTAAGCTAACGGAATGGGTCAAGTCAATCACATCATTCTCTAATGACTATGGCTAGGAAACTTAACCATCTTTGATTCAACGAGCTAGTCAAGTAGAGGCATACTAATGACACTCTATTTGTCTATGTATTCACACATGTACTAAGTTTCCGGTTAATACAATTTTAGCATGAATAATAAACATTTATCATGATATAAGGAAATAAATAATAACTTTATTATTGGCTCTAGGACATATTTCCTTCAGTCTCCCACTTGCACTAGAGTCAATAATCTAGTTCACATCTTTATGTGATTAGTTCACATCTCCATGTGACTAATACCCAAAGGGTTTACTAGAGTCAATAATCTAGTTCACATCGCTATGTGATTAACACCCAAAGAGTGATAATGTTTTTCTTGTGAGAGAAGTTTAGCCTATGGGACTGCAACATTCAGATCCGTATGTATTTCGCAAATTTCTATGTCTACAATGCTCTGCACGGAGCTACTCTAGCTAATTGCTCCCACTTTCAATATGTATCCAGATCGAGACTTAGAGTCATCTAGATCGATGTAAAAAGCTTGCATCGACGTAACTCTTTACAACGAACTCTTTTATCACCTCCATAACTGAGAAATATTTCCTTAGTCCTTTAAGGATAATTTTGACCAATGTCCAGTGATCTACTCCTAGATCACTATTGTACTCCCTTGCCAGAAAGATGCTAATGTATGCAATAGGACTGGTAAATAGCATAGCATACTTTATAGAACCTATGACTGAGGCATAGGGAATGACTTTTCATTCTCTTTCTATTTTCTGTTATGGTCGGGTTTTGAGTCTTTACTCAACTTCACACCTTGCAACACAGGCAAGAACCCCTTCTTTGACTGTTCCATTTTGAACTACTTCAAAATCTTGTCAAGGTATGTTCTCATTGAAAAAACGTATCAAGTGTCTTGATCTATCTCTATAGATCTTGATGCTCAATGTGTAAGCAACTTCATCAAGGTCTTTCTTTGAAAAACTCTTTTCAAACACTCCTTTATGCTTTCCAAAAAATTCTACGTTATTTCCGATCAACAATATGTCATTCACATATACTTATCAAAAATGCTGTAGTGCTCCCACTCACTTTCTTGTAAATACAGGCTTCACCGCAAGTCTGTATAAAACCATATGCCTTGATCACTTTATCAAAGCATATATTCCAACTCCGAGATGCTTGCACTAGTCCGTAGATGGATCACTGGAGCTTGCTCACTTTTTTAGCACCTTTAGGATCGACAAAACCTTCTGGTTGCATCATATACAACTCTTCTTTTAAGAAATCCATGAAGGAATACAGTTTTGACATCCATTTGCCAGATTTCATAAAATGCGGCAACTGCTAACATGATTTGGACAAACTTTTAAGCATTTATACGAGTGAGAAAATCTCATTGTAGTCAACACCTTGAACTTGTCGAAAATATTTTGCGACAATTCGAGATTTGTAGATACTAACACTACTATCAGCATGCGTCTTCCTCTTGAAGATCCATTTATTCTTAATGACTCACCGATCATTGGGCAAGTCAATCAAAGTCCATACTTTGTTCTCATACATGGATCCCATCTCAGATTTCATGGCCTCAAGCCATTTTGCGGAATCTAGGCTCATCTTCGCTTCCTCATAGTTCATAGGTTCGTCATGGTCAAGTAACATGACATCCGGAACAGGATTACGTACCACTCTGGTTGACCTACGAGGTTCGGTAGTAACTTGATCTGAAGTTACATGATCATCATCATTAGCTTCCTCACTAATTGGTGTAGGAGCCACGGGAACAAATTTCTGTGATGAACTACTTTCCAATAAAGGAGCAGGTACAATTACCTCATCAAGTTCTACTTTCCTCCCACTCACTTCTTTTGAGAGAAACTCCTTCTCTAGAAAGGATCCATTCTTAGAAATGAATGTCTTGCCTTCGGATCAGTGATAGAAGGTGTACCCAACTGTCTCCTTTGTGTATCCTATGAAGACACATTTCTCTGATTTGGGTTTGAGCTTATGAGGATGAAACTTTTTCACATAAGCATTGCAACCCCAAACTTTAAGAAATGACAACTTTGGTTTCTTGCCAAACCACAGTTCATATGGCTTCGTCTCAACGAATTTAGATCGTGCCCTATTTAATATGAATGCAGCTGTCTCTAATACATAACCCCAAAACGATAGTGGTAAATCGGTAAGAGACATCATAGATTGCATCATATCTAATAAAGTACAGTTACGATGTTCGGACACACCATTATGCTGTGGTGTTCCAGGTGGCGTGAGTTGCGAAACTATTTCGCATTGTTTCAAATGAAGACCAAACTCGTAACTCAAATATTCTCCTCCACGATCAGATCATAGAAACTTTATTTTCTTGTTACGATGATTTTCCACTTCCCTATGAAATTATTTGAACTTTTCAAATGTTTCAGATTTATGTTTCATCAAGAAGATATACCCATATCTTACTCAAATCATCTGTGAAGGTCAGAAAATAATGATACCTGCTGCGAGCCTCAACACTCATTGGACTGCATACATCAGTATGTATTATTTCCAACAAGTCTGTTGCTCGCTCCATTGTTCCGGAGAATGGAGTCTTAGTCATCTTGCCCATGAGGCATGGTTCGCAAGCATCAACTGATTCATAATCAAGTGATTCCAAAATCCCATCAGCATGGATTTTCTTCTTGCGCTTTAAACCAATATGACCTAAACGGTAGTGCCACAAATAAGTTGCACTATCATTATTAACTTTGCATCTTTTGGCTTCAATGTTATGAATATGTGTATCACTACGATCGAGATTCAATAAACCATTCACCTTAGGTGTATGACCATTGAAGGTTTTATTCATGTAAACAGAACAACAATTATTCTCTGACTTTAAATGAATAACCATATTGCAATAAACATGATCAAATCATATTCATGCTTAACGCAAACACCAAATAACATTTATTTAGGTTCAACACTAATCCCGAAAGTATAGGGAGTGTGCGATGATGATCATATCAATCTTGGAACCACTTCCAACACACATCGTCACTTCTCCCTTAACTAGTCTCTGTTCATTCTGCAACTCCCGTTTCGAGTTACTAATCTCAGCAACTGAACTAGTATCAAATACTGAGGGGTTGCTATAAACACTAGTAAAGTACACATCAATAACATGTATATCAAATATACCTTTGTTCACTCTACCATCCTTCTTATCCGCCAAATACTTGGGGTAGTTCTGCTTCCAGTGACCAGTCCCTTTGTAGTAGAAGCACTTAGTCTCAGGCTTAGGTCTAGACTTGGGCCTCTTCACTTGAGCAACTTGCTTGCCGTTCTTTTTGAAGTTCCCCTTCTTCCCTTTGCCATTTTCTTGAAACTACTGGTCTTGTCAACTATCAACACTTGATGCTTTTCTTGATTTCTACCTTCGTCGATTTCAGCATCACGAAGAGCTTGGGAATCATTTCCGTTATCCCTTGCATATTATAGTTAATCATGAAGTTCCAGTAACTTGGTGATAGTGACTAGAGAACTCTGTCAATCACTATCTTATCTAGAAGATTAACTACCACTTGATTCAAGTGATTGTAGTACTCAGACATTCTGAGCACATACTCACTAGCTGAGCTATTCTCCTCCATCTTGTAGGCAAAGTGCTTGTCAAAGGTCTCATACCTTTCGACATGGGCATGAGTCTGATATACTAATTTCAACTCTTGGAACATCTCATATGCTCTGTGGCGTTCAAAACGTCTTTAAAGCCCCGATTCTAAGTCATAAAGCATGGTGCACTAAACTATCAAGTAGTCATCATATCGAGCTTGCCAAACGTTTATAACGTCCGCATTTGCTCCTGCAATCGGTCTGTCACCTAGCGGTGCATCAAGGACATAATTCTTCTGTGCAGCAATGAGGATAATCCTCCGATCATGGATCCAATCCGCATCATTGCTACTAACATCTTTCAACTTAGTTTTTCTCTAGGAACATATCAAAATAAACGGGGAGCTACATCGCGAGCTATTGATCTACAACATAGTTATGCAAATACTATCAGGACTAAGTTCATGATAAATTAAAGTTAATTAATCATATTACTTAAGAACTCCCAATTAGATAGACATCCCTCTAGTCATCTAAATGATCACGTGATCCAAATCAACTAAACCAAGTCCGATCATCACGTGAGATGGAGTAGTTTTCAATGGTGAACATCACTATGTTGATCATATCTACTATATGATTCACGCTCAACCTTCCGGTCTCTAGTGTTCCGAGGCCATATCTGCATATGCTAGGCTCGTCAAGTTTAACCCGAGTATTCTGCTGATATGTCTCCGTCATATCTATAATTTTTGATTGTTCCATGCCAATATTATTCAACTTTCATATACTTTTTGGCAACTTTTTATATTATTTTTGGGACTAACATATTGATCCAGTGCCCAGTGCCAGTTCCTATCTGTTGTATGTTTTTGGTTTCGCAGAATACCCATATCAAACAGAGTCCAAACGGGATAAAAACGGACGGAGCTTATTTTTGGAAAATATGGAAAATTCGGAAGGAAAATCAACGCGAACCAGTGCCCGAGGTGGTCACGAGGCAGGGGAGCACGCCCCTACCCTCGTGAGCCCACCATAAGGCGGTTGACGCTCTTCTTTTGCCGCAAGAAAGCTAATATTCGGAAAAAAAATCACGGTGAAGGTTTCAGGCCAATCGGAGTTACGGATCTCCATATATATATGAAACGGTGAAACAGAGCCAGAAAACGCAGAACAGAGAGAAACAGAGAGATAGATCCAATCTCGGAGGGGCTCTCGCCCCTCCCACGCCATGGGAGCCAAGGACCAGAGGGGAAACCCTTCTCCCATCTAGGGAGGAGGTCAAGGAAGAAGAAGAAGAAGGGGGCCCTCTCCCCCTTGCTTCCGGTGGCGCCGGAGTGCCACCGGGGGCCATCATCATCACTGCCATCTTCACCAACTCTTCCCCCCTCTATGCAGCAGTGTAACCTCTCTCTTACCCACTATAATCTCTACTTAAACATGGTGCTCAACGCTATATATTATTTCCCAATGATGTATGGCTATCCTATGATGTTTGAGTAGATCTGTTTTGTCCTAATGGCTATTTGATGATCAAGATTGGTTTGAGTTGTATGTTTTATTATTGGTGCTGTCCTATGGTGCTCTCCGTGTCGCGCAAGCGTGAGGGATTCCCACTGTAGGGTTTGCAATATGTTCATGATTTGCTTATGGTGGGTGGTGTGAGTGACAGAAGCACAGACCCGAGTAAGTAGGTTGTTTGCGTATGGGATAAAGGGGACTTGATACTTTAATGCTATGGTTGGGTTTTACCTTAATGAATCTTTAGTAGTTGCGGATGCTTTCTAGAGTTCCAATCATAAGTGCATATGATCCAAGTAGAGAAAGTATGTTAGCTTATGCCTCTCCCTCAAATAAAATTGCAATAATGATTACCGGTCTAGTTATCGATTGCCTAGGGACAAATAACTTTCTTGTTGACAAAATCTCTCTACTAAAACTAATTTAGTTGTGTCTTTATCTAAACAGCCCCTAGCTTTTATTTTCGTGTTCTTTACTTTCTTGCAAACCTATCCAACAACACCTACAAAGTACTTCTAGTTTCATACTTGTTCTAGGTAAAGCGAACATCAAGCGTGCGTAGAGTTGTATCGGTGGTCGATAGAACTTGAGGGAATATTTGTTCTGCCTTTAGCTCCTCGTTGGGTTCGACACTCTTACTTATCGAAAGAGGCTACAATTGATCCCCTATACTTGTGGGTTATCAAGACCTTTTTCTGGCGCCGTTGCCGGGGAGCAATAGCGTGGGGTGAATATTCTCGTGTGTGCTTGTTTGCTTTATCACTAAGTATTTTTTATTTGCTGTTCTTAGTTGTTTTCTATCTTTAGTTATGGGTAGGAAACGCAAAATACCAAAAAAATTAGTTGTACCTACTGAACCAATGGTTGAAGAACCACTCAAAATCTATCACACTGCTGAAGCTTATTACTTGGATCATCTTCGATCCCTATGTGCTCGTGCTGAAACCCCAACTAGCTTAGTTGAGGGCAAATCTTTAGATGAGCATGCTTGTTATGCGCGACACTGTATATCTGAAAGAGGGAAACGTTTATTGGATCAAATTCATCGTTTGCAATGCTATGCTTGGAATTTATGTTATATATATGATTTTACTTGTTGTTCTGAAAACCCTAAGAAACACCTTCCCTACCAATGTGAGTTTATTGATAATGGAATCATATCTTCGTATGCTAAGGGTGTTTATAGTTACTATGATGTTCAACAAATTGAAGAATTTGTTGCTTTTAAGGGTGCTTATGAAATTGCTTCTTTGATTGAAAAGTATGATGCTACTCTTTACCAATCTGAAAATTCTGCCATACTTAAATATTGCATTGATAATTATGCTTCTAATGCTTATGTTAAACCATATCTTGAGGAATACTCCGCTGTCCAAGAAGAGACTAATATTTTGCAGGAGTCTATGGAAGAAGAAATTGATGAAACTGTGAGCTCATTGGATGAAAAAGATGAGGAAGAGAGCGAAGAACAAAGGGAGGAAGAGCAGATTGATCACCCGTGCCCACCTTCTAATGAGAGTAACTCTTCAACGCATACATTGTTTAATTCCCCTTCGTGCTTACCGAAGGATGATTGCTATGATGATTGTTATGATCCCATTGATTCTCTTGAAATATCCCTTTTTGATGATTCTTGCTATGCTTGTGGCCAAGATGCCAATATGAATTATGCTTATGGAGATGAACTTGCTATAGTTCCTTATGTTAAACATGAAATTGTTGCTGTTGCACCCACACATGATAGTCCTATTATCTTTTTGAATTCTCCCGACTACACTATATCGGAGAAGTTTGCTCTTATTAAGGATTATATTGATGGGTTGCCTTTTACCGTTGCACATGATGATTTTGATGAATAAAATATGCATGTGCTTGCTGCTCCTACTTGCAATTATTATGAGAGAGGAACTATATCTCCACCTCTCTATGTTTCCAATACGATAAAATTGCAAGAAACAATTTATACTATGCATTGGCCTTTACTTTGTGTGCATGAATTGTTGTTTTATGACATGCCGATGCATAGGAAGAGAGTTAGACTTTGTCATTACATGATATATGTTACCTTGTGCTCACTACTAAATTATAAATCATTGTTAATTAAAATTGGCTTTGATATACCTTGGGATCCGGGTGGATTCATTACTTGAGCACTATATGCATAGCTTAATGGCTTTAAAGAAAGCGCTGCCAGGGAGACAACCCGGAATTTTTAGAGAGTCATTTATTTCTGTTGTGTGCTTTTATAAAGTTTATAAATAAAAATAATGTGCCAAGGTTTGCCTTTAGGATGTTTACATTTGCTTGAGGGTTTGTACGGTGCAGGACAGAAACTTTGTCTGTAGTGCACGATTTTACATTTTTAGCTGGAACGTCAAATGGTTCTGATTCTTTTTGCACTGTCTTCCTATAAATTTTTTTTATTTTTCCTAATTTTGGTAGAATTTTTCAAGTATAAGAAGTATGGTGAATGTTCAGATTACTAAAGACTGTTCTGTTTTAGACAGATTCTGTTTTTGATGCATAGTTTGCTTGTTTTGATGAAACTATCAATTTATATCAGTGGATTAAGCCATGAAAAATTTATATTACAGTAGACACAATGCAAAAACAAAATATGAATTGGTTTGCAACAATACTTAGAGTAGTGATTTGCTTTATTATACTAACGGATCTTACCGAGTTTTCTGTTGCAGTTTTGTGTGGATGAAGTGTTCGATGATTGAGAAGATCTCGATGTGAGAAGAAGGAAGAGAGGAAAGAGCTCAAGCTTGGGGATGCCCGAGGCACCCCAAGTAAATATTCAAGGAGACTCAAGTGTCTAAGCTTGGGGATGCTAGGGAGGCATCCCCTCTTTCTTCAACAAATATCGGTATGTTTTCGGATTCGTTTCGTTCATGCGATATGTGCAAGTCTTGGAGCGTCTTTTGCATTTAGGTTTTTATTTTTCTTTTTATGCACCATTCTGGTATGAGATAGTCCTTGGTTGATTTATAGAATGCTCTTTGCACTTCACTTATATTTTTTGAGTATGGCTTTATAGAATGCTTCATGTGCTTCACTTATATCATTTGAAGTTTGGATTGCCTGTTTCTCTTTACTTAGACAACCGCCATTTGCAGAATGCTCTTTTGCTTCACTTATATTTGTTAGAGCACGGGCATATCTTTTGTAGAAAGAACTAAACTCTCTTGCTTCACTTATATCTATTTATAGAGATGACAGGAACTGGTCATTCACATGGTTACTCATAAAATCCTACATAAACTTATAGATCACTGAATATGATATGTTTGATTCTTTGCAATAGTTTTGCGATATAAAAATGGTGATACTAGAGTCATGCGAGTTGAGTAATTGTGAAATTGAGAAATACTTGTGTTGAGGTTTGCAAGTCCCGTAGCATGCACGTATGGTGAACCGTTATGTAACGAAGTTGGAGCATGAGGTGTTTATTGATTGTCTTCCTTATGAGTGGCGGTCGGGGACGAGCGATGGTCTTTTCCTATCGATCTATCCCCCTATGAGCATGCGCGTAGTACTTTGTTTCGATGACTAATAGATTTTTGCAATAAGTATGTGAGTTCTTTATGACTAATGTTGAGTCCATGGATTATACGCACTCTCACCCTTCCATCATTGCTAGCCTCTTCGGTACCATGCATTGCCCTTTCTCACCTCAAGAGTTGGTGCAAACTTCGCTGGTGCATCCAAACCCCGTGATACTATACGCTCTATCACACACAAACCTCCTTATATCTTCCTCAAAACAGCCACCATACCTACCTATTATGGCATTTCCATAGCCATTCCGAGATATATTGCCATGCAACTTCCATCATCATCATATACATGACTTGAGCATTTATTGTCATATTGCTTTGCATGATCGTAAGATAGCTAGCATGATGTTTTCATGGCTTGTCCATTTTTTTTGATGTCATTGCTACGCTAGATCATTGCACATCCCGGCACACCGCCGGAGGCATTCATATAGAGTCATATCTTTGTTCTAGTATCCAGTTATAATATTGAGTTGTAAGTAAATAAAAGTGTGATGATCATCATCATTAGAGCATTGCCCAAAAAAAGAGAGGCCAAAGAAGCCTAAATAAAAAAAGGGGGCCAAAGAAGCCCGCAAAAAAAAGAAAAAAAAGGGGCAATGTTACTATCCTTTTACCACACTTGTGCTTCAAAGTAGCACCATGTTCTTCATATAGAGAGTCTCTTGAGTTATCACTTCCATATACTAGTGGGAATTTTCATTATAGAACTTGCCTTGTATATTCCAACGATGGGCTTCCTCAAATGCCCTAGGTCTTCATGAACAAGCAAGTTGGATGCACACCCGCTTAGTTTTAGTTTGAGCTTTCATACACTTATAGCTCTAGTGCATCCGTTGCATGGCAATCCCTACTCCTCACATTGACATCAATTGATGGGCATCTCCATAGCCCGTTGATTAGCCGCATCGATGTGAGACTTTCTCCTTTTTTGTCTTCTCCACATAACCCCCACCATCATATTCTATTCCACCTATAGTGCTATGTCCATGGCTCACGCTCATGTATTGCGTGAAAGTTGAAAAGGTTTGAGAACGTCAAAAGTATGAAACAATTGCTTGGCTTGTCATTGGGGTTGTGCATGATGTGAATGCTTTGTGTGGTGAAGATGGAGCATAGCCAGACTATATGATTTTGTAGGGATGAGCTTTCTTTGGCTATGTTATTTCAATAAGACATAATTGCTTGGTTGGTATGCTTGAAGTATTATTATTTTTATGTTAGAGCATAGATTATTGCTTTGAATCACTCATGTCTTAATATTCATGTCATGATTAGACATATGATCAAGATTATGCTAGGTAGCATTCCACATCAAATTTTTTTCATTTACCTACTCGAGGACGAGCAGGAATTAAGCTTGGGGATGCTGACACGTCTCCGTCGTATCTATAATTTTTGATTGTTCCATGCCAATATTATTCAACTTTCATATACTTTTTGGCAACTTTTTATATTATTTTTGGGACTAACATATTGATCCAGTGCCCAGTGCCAGTTCCTGTCTATTGCATGTTTTTGGTTTCACAGAAAACCCATATCAAACGGAGTCCAAACGGGATAAAAACGGACGGAGCTTATTTTTGGAAAATATGGAAAATTCGGAAGGAAAATCAACACGAACCAGTGCCCGAGGTGGTCACGAGGCAGGGGGCGCCCCCCCTTAGGGCACGCCCCTACCCTCGTGAGCCCACCGTAAGGCGGTTAACAGTCTTCTTTTGCCGCAAGAAAGCTAATATTCAGAAAAAAAAATCACAACGAAGGTTTCAGGTCAATCGGAGTTACAGATCTCCATATATATACGAAACGGTGAAACAGAGCCAGAAAATGCAGAACCAGAGAGAAACAGAGAGATAGCTCCAATCTCGAAGGGGCTCTCGCCCCTCCCATGCCATGGGAGCCAAGGACTAGAGGGGAAACCCTTCTCCCATCTAGGGAGGAGGTCAAGGAAGAAGAAGAAGAAGGAGGGCCCTCTCCCCCTTGCTTCCGGTGGCGCCGGAGTGCCACCGGAGGCCATCATCATCACCGCCATCTTCACCAACTCTTCCCCCCTCTATGCAGCGATGTAACCTCTCTCTTACCCACTATAATCTCTACTTAAACATGGTGCTCAACGCTATATATTATTTCCTAATGATGTATGGCTATCCTATGATGTTTGAGTAGATCTGTTTTGTCCTAATGGCTATTTGATGATCAAGATTGGTTTGAGTTGTATGTTTTATTATTGGTGCTGTCCTATGGTGCTCTCCGTGTCGCGCAAGCGTGAGGGATTCCCACTGTAGGGTTTGCAATATGTTCATGATTTGCTTATGGTGGGTGGCGTGAGTGACAGAAGCACAGACCCGAGTAAGTAGGTTGTTTGCGTATGGGATAAAGGGGACTTGATACTTTAATGCTATGGTTGGGTTTTACCTTAATGAATCTTTAGTAGTTGCGGATGCTTGCTAGAGTTCCAATCATAAGTGCATATGATCCAAGTAGAGAAAGTATGTTAGCTTATGCCTCTCCTTCAAATAAAATTGCAATAATGATTACCGGTCTAGTTATCGATTGCCTAGGGACAAATAACTTTCTTGTTGACAAAAGCTCTCTACTAAAACTAATTTAGTTGTGTCTTTATCTAAACAGCCCCTAGCTTTTATTTTCGTGTTCTTTACTTTCTTGCAAACCTACCCAACAACACCTACAAAGTACTTCTAGTTTCATACTTGTTCTAGGTAAAGCGAACATCAAGCGTGCGTAGAGTTGTATCGGTGGTCGATAGAACTTGATGGAATATTTGTTCTGCCTTTAGCTCCTCGTTGGGTTCGACACTCTTACTTATCGAAAGAGGCTACAATTGATCACCTATACTTGTGGGTTATCATCCGCGTGTGCAAACTGGCTTGCACCCGTTGTATGTGAACGTAGAGCTTATCACATCCAATCATCACGTGGTGTCTCGGCACGACGAACTGTCGCAACGGTGCATACTCAGGGAGAACACTTATACCTTGAAATTTAGTGAGAGATAATCTTATAATGCTACCGCCGAACTAAGCAAAATAAGATGCATAAAGGATAAACATCACATACAATCAAAATATGTGACATGATATGGCCACGATCATCTTACACCTTTGATCTCCACAATCAAAATAAGATGCATAGTCTCACGTAAACGTACGCGTAATGTCGGTCTGGGCCACTTCATCCAACAATGCCGCTGAATCAAGAATCAACTAGTGACGGCAAGCAATATGTATATACCCATGCCCACAACTCCTTTGTGTTCTACTCGTGCATATAACATCTATGCATAAACCTGGCTCAGATGCCACTGTTGGGGAACGCAGTAATTTAAAAAAAAATCTACGCACATGCAAGATCATGGTGATGCATAGCAACGAGAGGGGAGAGTATCGTCTACGTACCCTCGTAGACCATAAGCGGAAGCGTTATGAGAACGTGGTTGATATAGTCGTACGTCTTCACGATCCGACCGATCCAAGTACCGAACATACAACACCTCCGAGTTCAGCACACGTTTAGCTCGGTGACGTCCCACGAACTCCGATCCAGCAGAGCTTCGAGGGAGAGTTCCGTCAGCACGATGGCGTGATGACGGTGATGATGATGCTATCGACGTAGGGCTTCGCCTAAGCACCGCTATGATATGACCGAGGTGGATTATGGTGGAGGGGGGCACCGCACACAGCTAAAAGATCAACTAATCAACTTGTGTGTCTCCATGGGGTGCCCCCTCCCCCGTATATAAAGGAGTGGAGGAGGGGGAGGGCCGGCCCTCTCCTATGGCGGGCCCTGGGGAGTCCTACTCCTACTGGGAGTAGGATTCCCCCCTTCCATGTAGTAGGAGTAGGAGAGAAGGAAAGGGAAAAGAGAAGAGAAGGAAGGAGGGGGTGATACGTCTCCAACGTATCTATAATTTTTGATTACTTCATGCTATTATATTATCTATTTTGGATGTCAATGGGTTTTATTTTACACTTTATATCATTTTTGGGACTAACCTACTAACTGGAGGCCCAACCCAAATTGCTTTTTTTTTGCCTATTTTAGGTTTTCGTCAAAAAGGAATATCAAACGGAGTCCAAACGGAATGAAACCTTAGGGAACATGATCTTCTCAACAAACGTGGTCCAGGAGACTTGGAGTGGGCGTCAAGAAACAATCGGGGAGGCCACGAGGCAGGGGGGCGTGCTTACCCCCCTTGGGCATGCCGTCCACCCTCGTGGGCCCCTCGTTGCTCCACCGACCTACTTCTTCCTCCTATATATATCCACGTACCCCCAAACATCCAGGAGCACCATGAAAACCTAATTCCACCGTCGCAACCTTCTATACCCGAGAGATACCATCTTGGGGCCTTTTTCAGAGCTCCGCCAGAGGGGGCATCGATCACGGAGGGCCTCTACATAAACTCCATGGCCTCTTCGGTGATGTGTGAGTAGTTTACTTCAGACCTACGGGTCCATAGTTATTAGCTAGATGGCTTATTCTCTCTCTTTGGATCTCAATACAAAGTTCTCCTCGATCTTCTTGGAGATCTATTCAATGTAATCTTCTTTTGCGGTGTGTTTGTCGAGATCCGATGAAATGTGGGTTTATGATCAAGTTTATCTATGAACAATATTTGAATCTCCTTTGAATTCTTTTATGTATGATTGGTTTATCTTTGCAAGTCTCTTCGAATTATCAGTTTGGTTTGGCCTACTAGATTGATCTTTCTTGCAATGGGAGAAGTGCTTAGCTTTGGGTTCAATCTTGCGGTGCTCGATCCCAGTGACAGAAAGGGAAACAACACATATTGTATTGTTGCCACCGAGTATAAAAAGATGGGGTTTATATCATATTGCATGAGTTTATCCCTCTACATCATGTCATCTTACTTAAAGCATTACTCTGTTCTTATGAACTTAATACTCTAGATGCATGCTGGATAGCGGTCGATGTGTGGAGTAATAGTAGTAGATGCATAATTGTTTTGGTCTACTTGTCGCGGACGTGATGCCTATATACATGATCATACCTAGATATTCTCATAACTATGCTCAAATCTATCAATTGCTCGACAGTAATTCGTTTACCCACCGTAATACTTATGCTCTTGAGAGAAGCCTCTAGTGAAACCTATGGCCCCCGGGTCTATCTTCCATCATATTAATCTTCCAACACTTAGTTATTTCTATCATTGTTTATTTTACTTTGCATCTTTATTTCTCTTTATCATAAAAATATCAGAAATATTATCTTATCATATCTATCAGATCTCACTCTCGTAAGTGACCGTGAAGGGATTGACAACCCCTTTATCGCGTTGGTTGCGAGGTTCTTATTTGTTTGTGTAGGTGCGTGGGACTCGAGCGTGATCTCCTACTGGATTGATACCTTGGTTCTCAAAACTGAGGGAAATACTTACGCTACTTTACTGCATCACCCTTTCCTCTTCAAGGGAAAACCAACGCAGTGCTCAAGAGGTAGCCAGAAGGATTTCTAGAGCCGTTGCCGGGGAGATTCGCGCCAAGTCAAGTCAAGATTTGACTCCCGACAACGAGCCATTTCTGGCGCCGTTACCGGGGAGATTCACGCCAAGTCAAGTCAAGACTTGACTCCCAACAACGAGCCATTTCTGGCACCGTTGTCGGGGAGTCTATGCACAAGTCAAGACATACCAAGTACCCATCACAAACTCTTATCCCTCGCATTACATTATTTGCCATTTGGCTCTCGTTTTCCTCTCCCCCACTTCACCCTTGCCGTTTTATTCGCCCTCTATTTTTTGTTCGCCTCCCTCTTTCTTTTGCTCCTCGCACTTTCTGCCGTTATGTCTGAAATTGGGGAAATTATTGTCTATATGGACAATAATAATAACATGGAAAATTTTGATGCTCCTGCTGAAGAACCCCCTATCTTACATACAAAAAATTCCAAATCGGTAGTGGTAATATTATTGGAAAAGGAGTTATCCAAGATTTCTTTACTTGTGCCGGTGCTTTGCCTTCTATGGGCAGTTCTATTCTTCATAGTACTAGTAGTCTTGCGGACGCTATCGCCATGCTTGTATTTGAACTTGAAAGGCAATTTATGCACATGCATCCTTGCATACAAAGGATTTTCCTAGAATTTTCTAATATTGAGCATTCTTCTGTTAAGCGTGCCGCTACTATCTTTTTGGTTCATGAGTTCAGATTTATAATAAAAGAGGCCAAAGAAATCTTTGCGCACTACAGGGTGGAGGCTGGCCATCCTCCCATAGAGGCAATCCTCTTTGATCAAGAGGAAATAATGCGCTTTCAAACTCTAGACTTTGTTGCTTTTAATGAGAACCTTAGAAAAAAGGTTCCTACCAATGTTCTAGTTGATAGAATTTCTGAACTTAATAATAATTTTTCTATTCGAAATAATGATCTAGGATATTCTCTCGAGTATAGGCTTACGAAGTTTTGTCAAAGAATGCTTATAATGATGAATTGGTTGTGCAATATGAAGGGCCAAAGGAGGAACCTATACCTCCCAAAATTGATCTTGGGGACTTCTGTCCCATTAAATTTAGCCCTTTTGATTACTTTTGCTTGCCTCAAAGAAAACTTGCTGCTGAACATAGAGAATATGAAATGAGTTTTCGTGATCTATCCTATTATTATGGCAATACCTAGATCTATCCTTGCTTGTATGCCTAGCTAGGGGCGTTAAACGATAGCGCTTGTTGGGAGGCAACCCAATTTTATTTTTATTCCTTGCTTTTTGATCCTATTTATTAATAAATAATTTATCTAGAATCTGTTTTGGTTGTGTTTTTTGTGTTTAATTAGTGTTTGTGCCAAGTAGAACCGTTGGAAAGATTTGGGGGAAGTCTTTTTGATCTTGCTGTAAAAAACAGAAACTTTAGCGCTCACGAGAATTGCTGCCATTTTTATTTGAAGAGTTATATTTAGTTAATTATTTTTTTAGATGATTAATAGATAAATTACTCACGTCTAGCAATTTATTTTATAATTTTTTGGGTTCCAGGAGTTTGCGTTATCTACAGATTACTACAGACTGTTCTGTTTTTGACAGATTTTGTTTTTCGTGTGTTGTTTGCTTATTTTGATGAATCTATGGCTAGTAAAAGAGTTTATAAACCATAGAGAAGTTGTAATACAGTAGGTTTAACACCAATATAAATCAAGAATGAGTTCATCACAGTACCTTGAAGTAGTGTTTTGTTTTCTTTCGCTAACGGAGCTCACGAGATTTTCTATTTTGAGTTTTGTGTTGTGAAGTTTTCAAGTTTTGGATAAAGATTTGATGGATTATGGAACAAGGAGTGGCAAGAGCCTAAGCTTGGGGATGCCCATGGCACCCCAAGGTAAAATTCAAGGACACCAAAAAGCCTAAGCTTGGGGTTGCCCCGGAAGGAATCCCCTCTTTTGTCTTCGTTCATCGGTAACTTTACTTGGAGCTATATTTTTATTCACCACATGATATGTGTTTTGCTTGGAGCGTCTTGTATGATTTGAGTCTTTGCTTTTTAGTTTACCACAATCATCCTTTCTGTACACACCTTTTGAGAGAGACTCACATGATTTGAAATTTATTAGAATACTCTATGTGCTTCACTTATATCTTTTGAGCTATAAAGTTTTTGCTCTAGTCTTCACTTATATCTTTTAGAGCACGGCGGTGGATTTGTTTTATAGAAATAATTGATCTCTCATGCTTCACTTATATTATTTTGAGAGTCCTTTAGAACAACATGGAAATTTGCTTTTAGGAATAATATAAAAACTTTCATAGAAGTGCATTGAATACTATGAGAAGTTTGATACTTGATAGTTGTTTTGAGATATGGAGATGGTGATATTAGAGTCATGCTAGTTGAGTAGTTGTGAATTTGAGAAATACTTGTGTTGAAGTTTGTGATTCCTGTAGCATGCACGTATGGTGAACCGTTATGTGATGAAGTCGGAGCATGATTTATTTATTGATTGTCTTCCTTATGAGTGGCGGTCGGGGACGAGCAATGGTCTTTTCCTACCAATCTATCCCCCTAGGAGCATGCGCGTAATACTTTGATAACTAATAGATTTTTGCAATAAGTATGTGAGTTCTTTATGACTAATGTTGAGTCCATGAATTATACACACTCTCACCCTTCCACCATTGCTAGCCTCTCTAGTATCGCGCAACTTTCGTCGGTACCTTAAACCCACCATATACCTTCCTCAAAACAGTCACCATACCTACCTATTATGGCATTTCCATAGCCATTCCAAGATATATTGCCATGCAACTTTCCACCGTTCTGTTATTATGACACTCTTCATCATTGTCATATTGCTTGCATGATCATGTAGTTGACATCGTATTTGTGGCAAAGCCACCGTTCATAATTCTTCATACATGTCACTCATGCATCATTGCACATCCCGGTACACCGCCGGAGGCATTCACATAGAGTCATATTTTGTTCTAAGTATTGAGTTGTAATTCTTGAGTTGTAAGTAAATAAAGTGTGATGATCATCATTATTAGAGCATTGTCCCAAGTGAGGAAAGGATGATGGATACTATGATTCCCCCACAAGTCGGGATGAGACTCCGGACGAAAAATAAAAAAAAGGAGAAAAGAGGCCAAAAAAAAGAAAGAAGGCCCAAAAAAGAGAGAAAAAGAGAGAAGAGACAATGCTACTATCCTTTTTCCACACTTGTGCTTCAAAGTAGCACCATGATCTTCATGATAGGGAGTCTCCTATGATATCACTTTCATATACTAGTGGGAATTTTTCATTATAGAACTTGGCTTGTATATTCCAATGATGGGCTTCCTCAAAATGCCCTAGGTCTTCATGAGCAAGCGAGTTGGATGCACACCCACTTAGTTTCTTTTGTTGAGCTTTCATATACTTATAGCTCTAGTGCATCTGTTGCATGGCAATCCCTACTCACTCACACCGATATCTATTGATGGTCATCTCCATAGCCCATTGATACGCCTAGTTGATGTGAGACTATCTTCTCCCTTTTTTGTCTTCTCCACAATCACCATTCTATTCCACATAAAGTGCTATATCCATGGCTCACGCTCATATATTGCATGAAGATTGAAAAAGTTTGAGAACATCAAAAGTATGAAACAATTGCTTTGCTTGTCATCAGGGTTGTGCATGATTTAAATATTTTGTGTGGTGAAGACAGAGCATAGCCAGACTATATGATTTTGTAGGGATAACTTTCTTTGGCCATGTTATTTTGAGAAGACATGATTGCTTAGTTAGTATACTTGAACTATTATTATTTTTATGTCAATATTAAACTTTTATCTTGAATCTTTCGGAGCTGAAAATTCATGTCACAATAAAGAAAAATTACATTGCGAAATATGTTAGAAAGCATTCCACATCAAAAATTCTTCTTTTATCATTTACCTACTCGAGGATGAGCAGGAATTAGGCTTGGGGATGCTTGATACGTCTCCAACATATCTATAATTTTTGATTGCTCCATGCTATTATATTATCTATTTTAGATGTCAATGGGCTTTATTTTACACTTTTACATCATTTTTGGGACTAACCTACTAACCGGAGGCCCAACCCAAATTGCTGTTTTTTTGCCTATTTTAGGGTTTCGCCAAAAGGAATATCAAACGGAGTCCAAACGGAATGAAACCTTCGGGAACGTGATTTTCTCAACAAACGTTATCTAGGAGACTTGGAGTGGGCGTCAAGAAACAATCGGGGAGGCCACGAGGCAGGGGGGCGCGCCTACCCCTGGGCGCGCCTACCCCCGGGCGCGCCCTCCACCCTCATGGGCCCCTCGTTGCTCCACCGACCTACTTCTTCCTCCTAAACATCCAAGAGCACCATGAAAACCTAATTCCACCGCCACAACCTTATGTACCTGAGAGATCCCATCTTGGGGCCTTTTCCGAAGCTCCGCTGGAGGGGGCATTGATCACGGAGGGCCTCTACATCAACTCCATGGCCTCTCCGGTGATGTGTGAGTAGTTTACTTCAGACCTACGGGTCCATAGTTGTAGCGACCCGACCTCAAACAGTCAAGTATTTATGCTTCACTGTCATTCCTGGATTGATAATGCTGACACACACAGTACTCGAAGGATTTATAACAGAGTGGCTATCACACACTTATTACATCGAACGTCTCAAGAGAGAACTTATTACAATAAATATGGCTTAAGGCCATCTAATAAAATAACAATGGAAGGCTTGGAGGATAAAGTGAGTCCATCAACTCCAATGGCATAGCTGAGTGCATGACGAACGACCTATCGCACCTTACTCCTCGTCAGAAAAGTCTGCAACATGATACATTGCAGCCCGAAAATGGGTCAGCACATAGAATATGCTGGCAATGTAACACAGGAGAGTAATGAACAGATAAATACTATCACTACATGCATATATGGCTAGTGGAGGCTGTATGATTAATATGTTTTGCGAAAAGCCAATTTTTCCCTACAACAAAGGAATGTATTTTATTTAACTATCATGGTAGTTGAACAATATTGAGAAGGTTCCTCCAACTCAATCCCAATAAAAGTAATTATCAACCCAACAAATTAATTTTAGAGTGATGAGATCCATATGATAATCCAAGAGCCAGATGCTCAAGATGTCCATAACCGGGGACACGGCTAACCATGATTAGTTTATACACTCTGTAGAGGTTTGTGCACTTTTCCCCACAAGACTCGATTTCCTCCGTTGTATTTCTCGCATTGCATTGTGTTTGAGAAACGGATGACCAAGACACAGTCTGTCAAAAGCATTTGCTCTCTACTCTGAGCGGATCGGTACACCTACAATCCCCTACATCTGCTAGTCCACCTCTTCAAGAGCTCATGCAACCTACTCAACTATGCCAGAGCCCATAATGGCTTGTGGCTGCACACGGAAGTTTCTAGCATGAATAGTCTTATGATCCCTTTGAGCCTGGGTGGCGGACCGTAGGATGATCACACGGGTACTCTGGGATATCATAGGACAACACTAGATTCTCCAGGTGCCCACAAGCAATCCACCCAGATGTGTCTTAAAGTTGCCACCTTAAGTTGAACCATTAATTAACAACTACATCTGTTATGGATACACTCAAACCCAATCCACGTCTACGGGCATAGCATGGCAATATAAGCATAACATAGAAGTAACTCCCAAGGGTTTGATAATAAAACAGGTAATGGGTTCTACCTCATTATCTACTTCCCAGACCCACATGTTAAGAGATCCTACTCATGCAATGTGTGAAGGTTGAAACTAATGCATAAAAACTAGGTGATAAAGGGGTATGATCAAAGTGTTACTTGCCTTGCTGACGATCTGCAAATCCTAAAGACTCGTAGTAGCACGCTTCGCACTCCGGGTGTTCTGTCACAAACAAACAATAGCATACATAAGAAATCAATCAAATATGCACGGGTAAATCTCAAATAAGAAGATCTAATCGAAAAGTTCAACTGAAGAACTCCGGTTTGCAAAAAGAATCAAACCAAATGGAGCAACAAAACTCAAACTGCGAAAGAAACAAGATCCGATTACTATTCTGGACTAAAGTCAAATTTTACAGTACCAATATCTTGTTCAAGTTGATTAAACAGAAAGAGGGCTTCGAGACGAAGATCTAGGCACTTGAATCACCTGATTCCGATAAACGAGCGAAAAGATAAACTAAAACAAAAGCAGGGCAGAAATCGCGATCGAAAATAATCGCGGGAAAACCATGGAAAAAGAAAACTGACGAACAGGCTAACGAACGAACGTTCGCTGTCTGCGGTTAACGGGTGAAAACCGTTCGTTAAAACGGACGTACGAATGGGCGTTCGCTAAATAACTAAACCGGGAAAAAACCGATCTAAAAAAATAACCGTGGGTTCTAAAAAAATACAGCCGTACGGTTTTTCGACAAAAACCGGCGGCGGTGGCTACCTCGGGATGGGACGACGGCGGCGAGCAACTCCGGCGGGCGACGGAATCAGCAGCGATGGCGTTCGGCGGCTGGTTAGGGTTAGGGTTTCAGCAGTGGGCCGGGCTAGTGGGCTGCGCGG
>NC_041392.1:203781709-203807149 GCF_002162155.2 Triticum dicoccoides
GAGTCCTAGTCGGGCACGGCCCGGCTAGGTCGGTTGACATTAAAAAAAATTCCACGCAGAAAAACGAAGAAAAAAAAATACTAAACGGACTCCAAAAATCCTGAAATAAATTTTCCCCGTCCTCTAAACATCTACCGGACAAGGTGAACATTTATTTAGGACTCTAATACAATTTTTAAAAACACATATTTTCCTAATTCAAATAAAATAGCGATAAAACCCCAAATAAAAATATGAATTGATTTTAATATTTTTCCTCCAACATTTCATTTATTTTGGAGAAGTCATATTATCTCCTCTCATATATTTTGATGTGAAATATTTTCGGAGAGAAAAATAATTAAAAACTCAAAGTGATCCTTGTTTCAATATTTGGTAAAACTCAAATATGAGAACGAGGGAAAATCCCCAACTCTCTCCGAGGGTCCTTGAGTTGCTTAGGATTTCGAGGATCATAAAACGAAATGCAATTAAAATATGATATGCATGAATGACCTATGTATAACATCCCAAATTGAAAATTTGGGATGTTACAAACCTACCCCCCTTAAGATGAATCTCGCCCTCGAGATTCAAGTTGGCTAGAAAATAGATGTGGGTGGTCCTTGCGTAGATCATCCTCTCTTTCCTAGGTGGCTTCGTTCTCGGTATGGTGGCTCCACTGAACTTTGCAAAACTTGATAACCTTGCTGCGGGTAACTCGACTGGCAAACTCGAGAATCTTGACTGGTTTCTCCTCATACGTCAAATCACTGTCCAACCGTGTTGCTTCCAGGGGCACTGTATCTCTCAGAGGAATATCAGCCATCTCAGCATGGCACTTCTTCAACTGGGAAACGTGAAACACATCATGAGCTCCTGACAGTCCTTCAGGTAACTCCAACTTGTAGGAAACCTCTCCCATACGCTGCAGAACACGGTACGGTCCTACAAATCTCGGGGCTAACTTTCCCTTAACTCCAAAATGCTTAACTCCTCGCAGATGTGACACTTGCAGATATGCTCTGTCTCCGATTTCATAGACTACCTCATTGTGTCTGCATAACTCTTTTGTCTGGACTGAGCTACCTTCAGTCTATCTCGAATCAGCTTGACCTTCTCCTCGGACTCCTTAATCAAATCAAGTCCAAACAACTGGCGGTCTCCAACTTCATCCCACATCAACGAGGTTCGACATCTTCCATATAGTGCTTCGAAAGGTGCCATCTTCAAACTGGCCTGGTAGCTACTGTTGTACGAGAATTCCGCGTAGGGTAAATTATCATCCCAACTAGACCCGTAGTCTAGGGCACAAGCTCTCAACATGTCCTCCAGAATCTGATTGACTCTCTCAGTCTGTCCATCTGTGTGCGGGTGAAAAGTTGTACTAAACTCTAACCTGGTTCCCAAAGTCTGGTGTAGTTGATGCCAAAACTTTGAAGTAAACTATGTTCCTCTGTCTGATACGATGGTCCTCGGAACTCCATGCAGACATACAACCCTGGTCATATATATCTTGGCCAACTTTGCACTTGTATATGTGGTTTTCACTGGGATAAAGTGAGTTACTTTGGTCAAGCGGTCCACTACTACCCAGATAGAATCATATCCCGATCGGGTCCTGGGTAATCCGATGTTAAAATCCATGCCAAGTTTATCCCACTTCCATTCGGGTATCGACATAGGCTGTAGTAATCCTGCTGGCTTCTGATGTTCTGCCTTCACTCTCTGACATACATCACATACAGTCACATACTCGGCAATATCCTTCTTCATTCCAGTCCACCAGAAACGCTCCTTCAAATCCAAATACATCTTGGTGTTTCCGGTGTGTATCGAGGTATGGTCAGTAGTGAGCTTCCTGTAATATCAACTTCCTGATCTCGGCATTATTGGGCACAAAAATACGATCTTCAAACCACAAGGTGTCGTGCTCATCCTCAGGAAAACCTTTGGCTTTGCCTTCACTCATCTTCTCCTTTATCTCGACAATTTCTCTGTCATCCTTCTGGGCTTCTCGAATCTTTCCCAACAAGGTCGAATGAACTTCCATGGTTGTAACAAAACCTTTGGGAACAATTGCCGGTGTCAAAACCGGCGGATCTCGGGTAGGGGGTCCCGAACTGTGCGTCTAGGATCGATGGTAACAGGAGACAGGGGACGCAATGTTTACCCAGGTTCGGGCCCTCTCTATGGAGGTAATACCCTACGTCCTGCTTGATTGATATTGATGAATATGGGTATTACAAAAGTTGATCTACCATGAGATTGTGATGGCTAAACCCTAAAAGCCTAGCCTGTATGACTATGGTAATGAACGTGTCCTTTCTGGACTATCCCCTCTAGTTTATATAGACACCGGGGGGGATCTAGGGTTTACATAGAGTAGGTTACATAAGAAGGAATCTTCATAGTCGGTCGCCAAGCTTGCCTTCCACGCCAAGGAGAGTCCAATCCGGACTCAGGTATAGTCTTCGGCATTCATGTATTCACAGCCCATCAGTCCGGCCCATGGATAACAGGCCGGACGCCCGAGGACCCCTTAGTCCAGGACTCCCTCAGTAGCCCCTGAACCTGGCTTAAATGATGAGGAGTTCGGCGCACAGATTGTCTTCAGCATTACAAGGCGGGTTCCCTTTTATCTGAACTTCAAAATAGTCTTCGGATGCGATGATAGTATCCAGACCTGTCACACACACCATACAAAACCGTAAAGAGAATATATATTTTTGCACGAGTCTAATCCGCTGACAGCTTTTACAATATGACATCACGCCTGTCCGGTCATAATTTTGGACCGTTTTTCGTCTACCGCTCCATGTTTCGAGACGCGGTTGCCATTGGCACGTCTTGTCAAAGCAGAGATCGTGCCCCTTTATTATGGGATTCTCATCAATACGGGCGTGGGTAACCCAACCATGCCATTTATACAACCCTTGGGAATAGGCGAATCTTAAGGCAAGTGAGGAGGCGTTCAATATTAGTTGCCTTTATAAGGGGATAAGGATTCCCTCTTCCTCCCTCACGCCCTCTCTCTGTCCTTCCAATCTCGAGCTCTATCACCCAAGTTCTCATCTCTTTCCCACCCAAGCAACCATGTCCGGATCCAGAGGTCAGGGCAAGTGGATGGTTTCCTCCGCCAAGGAGGAGAACATTACAGAGCTTTG
This sequence comes from Triticum dicoccoides, assembly GCF_002162155.2. Classification (NCBI taxonomy): domain Eukaryota; kingdom Viridiplantae; phylum Streptophyta; class Magnoliopsida; order Poales; family Poaceae; genus Triticum; species Triticum dicoccoides. Next base: position 203,784,856 of record NC_041392.1, read on the forward strand.
GGCGGCCAGATACTTGGCGAAGGAGATCGCTCACCGCATGTCAGCCGAGGGACAAGTCGTCCCCACGCCGGAGCCCACCGAGAGGCTGGTGTTCCTTCCCCATTTCTTCCGCGAGCTAGGGTTTCCACCCGACCCTTTCGTCCGCGGGCTGATGTATTATTACGGGATAGATTTCCATGATCTGTCCCCGAATTCCTTTCTCAACATCTCGGCATTCATCATCTTGTGTGAGGCCTTCCTCCACATCCATCCCCACTTCGGGTTGTGGCTCAAAGTCTTCAACATGAAGCCAAAGGTAGTGGATGGCCAGCACGCAGAGTGCGGAGGAGCCACCATGAGCAAGCTGTCCAACGTATCCTGGCCCAAAGGCACTTTTGTGGACACAGTGAAGGAGTGGCAGAGGCAATGGTTCTACATCACAGAACCTCGCGGCACCACCTGGGCCGCAGCTGTCGAATTCCGCTCCCGCGCCCCCACACGACTCACCTCCTGGGTCGAGAAGAGTTCGGACTGGGGTTCCCCTAACGAGGTGATAGCGCTGCAGACGCGCGTCCAGAGCATGTCCACCAAGAAAGTCAAGCTCGTTGATGTGATCCAGGTGATGCTGGTTTGCCGGATCCTTCTGTGCCAGCGCTGAAGCCATCCTCTGTGGGAGTTCAACCCAAAGAAGGATCAGACTCTGGTGAGGCTCTTCGAGACTACTCACGAAGGCGCATGGAAGTTGCTCTTTAAGGGCAACGAGAAGCCACTGGCCACAGATTCAGACCGTAGTCACGATTGTAGACACCTCACCAGTGAGGTATGCTATTTTTCGATGCATCCCCAATTTAATAATTTCAAGGATGATGCCTGAGCTTATTATTACATTTCCAGGACTGGATGGAGAGGGCGAAGCGGATCCAGTGTCCGGCTCCGCTACCTGAACAACCGATTATCTCGCGTCTAGCGGAGATGCTGGTGCCGGCGCCTCATAAGGCGCCGGAGAAGAAGGCCAAGAAGAAGGCCAAGGGGGCCAAGGGTGGCCCCCATTGCAAGGGCACTTTGGACGTGGCATCCGAAGATGATGAAGCCCATTCGTCTGTCCCTGAGGACAACGGCGAGGAAGAGGAGGAGGAGGAGGAACAACCCTCCCCCTGAGGAGAGGAAGAAGAAGAGGGCGGCTTCGGCGCATCTGGAGGCGGACACGCCCAAGAAGGGGAAAAGCGTCCCAGAGGTCAACACCGCGTGGGACGTTGACAGCAGTCCAGAGAGACGCCCCGGCGCTAAGCCCCCGGCCGCATCGTAAGTGACACGGCTCTCTCATGCGCACATTCGACCCTTTCTCTTTATTATTATGACATAGTTAATTGTGCTATTGTAGTCCGGCTCGTGACTTTACCCAGCGATCCTCATCGGGAGGTTCGCTGGCTCCGTCGGAGATGGCGAGCATGTCGCCACCGCCTGCTTATTCTCCCGGTGCCAGGGACGACACCGAGGTGTTATCTCGGAGGACCGCTCCGAAATGGGGAGGAGCCCAGGACGCTGTTCGGGAGGCGCCACAGGGCGAGACCTCCACTGCCGGACACATGGGGGAACCAATTGAAGGAAATATGCCCTAGAGGCAATAATAAAGTTATTATTTATTTCCTTATTTCATGATAAATGTTTATTATTCATGCTAGAATTGTATTAACCAGAAACATATACATGTGTGAATACATAGACAAACAAAGTGTCACTAGTATGCCTCTACTTGACTAGCTCGTTGAATCAAAGATGGTTAAGTTTCCTAGCCATAGACATGAGTTGGCATTTGATTAACGGGATCACATCATTAGGAGAATGATGTGATTGACTTTACCCATTCCGTTAGCTTAGCATTTGATCATTTAGTATGTTGCTATTGCTTTCTTCATGACTTATACATGTTCCTATGACTATGAGATTATGCAACTCCCGTTTACCGGAGGAACACTTTGTGTGCTACCAAACGTCACAACATAATTGTGTGATTATAAAGGTGCTCTATAGGTGTCTCCGAAGGTACCTGTTGAATTGGCGTATTTCGAGATTAGGATTTGTCACTCCGATTGTCGGAGAGGTATCTCTGGGCCCACTTAGTAATGCACATCACTATAAGCCTTGCAAGCATTGTAACTAATGAGTTAGTTGCAGGATGATGTATTACGGAACGAGTAAAGAGACTTGCCGGTAACGAGATTGAAATAGGTATTGAGATACCGACGATCGAATCTTAGGCAAGTAACATGCCGATGACAAAGGGAACAACATATGTTGTTATGCGGTTCGACCGATAAAGATCTTCGTAGAATATGTAGGAGCCAATATGGGCATCAAGGTTCCACTATTGGTTATTGACCACAGAAGTGTCTCGATCATGTCTACATAGTTATCGAACCCGTAGGGTCCGCATGCTTAACGTTCATTGACGATATAGTATTTATGAGTTATGTATGTTGGTAACCGAATGTTGTTCGGAGTTCCGGATAAGATCACAGACATGACGAGGAACTCCGGAATGGTCCGAAGATAAAGTTTGATATATGGGATACTAGTGTTTGGTCTCCGGAAGGGTTCCGTAATTCACCGGAAGGGGTTCCGGATGTTTCCCGAAATGTTTGGGTACGAGAACACTTTATTTGGGCCAAAGGGGAAAGCCCACAAGGTTTTTGGAAAGCGCAAAAGGAAGTTTTGCAGAGTCTAGGGGCCAGACGCCAGGGTCCCTGGCGTCTGGGTCCAGACGCCAGGAACCCTGGCGTCTGGCCCTTGAGTCCGAGAAGGACTCTTGCCTTTCGGGTGAAACCAACTTTGTGGAGGCTTTTACTCCAAGTTTCGACCCCAAGGCTCAACATATAAATAGAGGGGTAGGGCTAGCACCCAAGACACATCAAGAAACACCAAGCCGTGTGCCGGCAACCCCATCCCATCTAGTTTATCCTCCGTCATAGTTTCCATAGTGCTTTGGCGAAGCCCTACGGGGATTGTTCTTCACCAACACCGTCACCACGCCATCGTGCTGCCAGAACTCATGTACTACTTCGCCCGTCTTGCTGGATCAAGAAGGCGATGACGTCATCGAGATGAACGTGTGCTAAACAGGGAGGTGCCGTATGTTCGGTACTTGATCGGGATGGATCGTGAAGGTGTACGACTACATCAACCGCGTTGATAAACGCTTCCGCTTTCGGTCTATGAGGGTACGTAGACATACTCTCCCCTCTCGTTGCTATGCATCACCATGATCTTGCATGTGCATAGGATTTTTTTTTGAAATTACTATGTTCCCCAACACCAATCCCCATGGAGATTGGCGTAGAGGGCCGTATCCAGTTCGGCCCTCAGCTAAATACGATTCCGGACGCCCATATGGCTCCGGAGTCGGGCGAGCGGCCCCCTTTAAAGGAGGGGTATGCGCCACTCCCACCAGTGGCCCTTGTCCGTCCAGGGGCGCCGGATAACCTGATGGAGGCGCTTCGAAGCGCCTCTATCATGGACGAGCACCGTGTCCTTATGGGTGCGGTGATCGAGAAGATTCAGTCCGCCAAGGGTGGACTGAACGAAGCCTGCAGCAACCTGTTGGCAGGTTTCGAGGTAAGAAAGAGAAAAACCCCGTGTAGCCAGTAGCCCCTGAGACGTTGTCCGGTGTTTGGCAGGAATAACTGGACAGGGTATCAATTCTTCTATTGTAGGAGACTAACGTAGTATGTATGAATGAACAGGCGTCGCTGTTCGCCATGGCCTCCCATGCTGCCAAAGTCTCTAAGCTGAGGCAGAGGCTGGAGCGGACCGAGAACGAGCTCGGTGAGGTCAAGGTTCGGCTCCAAGAGAAGCAAGGTGAGTGACTACTTGCTGTTTGTTTAGAAAGGACAGGTGTTGTATATTGACCGCTGTGTTTTAATATGTGTAGGAGCCGCGATCGAGGTCGAGGCCCCGAAGAAGGCCCTGGGCGAGGCCGAGGAGAAGGTTGTCCAGCAGCAGGCCGCCCGTAAGAAGTCCAAGGCATGGGTCAAAGAAATCCAGCAGGTGCTGCAGGATGCGGTCAAGAAATGCGAAGCCTTGGAGCATGATGCATTGGTTCAAGGGACCAAAGTCACCAAGGATCGTCAAAGCATGGAGACCGCACGGAATGAGGCCCAGGCTGCCCTCCAGGAGGTCCAAGAGGCCAAGAAGATCACGACGGGTAAGGCATTTAAGATGCAAAGCAAGTATGCAGCAAAGCAGTACCTTTTACTAACCCAGGTTCGGAGTTCCCCAGGAGCATTTGCGGATTTGCCACGCAGTGTATCAGACGTCACAGAGTTCTACCGAGCCGAAGGAGGGGGTTTTACGGAGAAGCTATTCTGGTCGCAGTATGCGGTGCCAGAGCATCCCGTGTCCTTCACCGATCAGCTGAAATAGCTGGTGGAGCTGCATAGGGTGGCCGAACTAGCCATGAAGGATTTCATAATCCGGCTATGGCCAACCGAAGCTATGCCAAGCAGCTACTTTGGACTCGTGGGGCGAATGGTGAGCGCCTGTCCTCGGCTGGACGTCGTCAAGCGCTCGGCCTGCATTGAAGGTGCGCACATGGCCTTCGCCCATTGCAAGATGTGGTGGGCGAAGCTGGATGTCGTCGAGGTGACCAGAGGGCCACCGGAGGGCAAGGAACACCGCACACCCAAATGGTATTTTGTGGATGTCTTGGAAGGTCCTCGTCTTGCGGCGGCACAATGTTCGCAGGATATTGTATTTGAGTAAATGTATGTGTGTTGCCTTTGCCTTGTATTACTGGAACAAAGCCTGTTTTTAATGTAATATTGTTATGCTTTGAATTGTTTCCTCCTATGCGGCCATTTTGTATGTAATCTAAGGGTTGGCCAATCGTCGGCTTTTGCCCTCACGTAAGTAGTACAGATGTGTTCGGGATGGAATCTAAACAATCTTGATCCAATTGTATGGTCCTTAAAGGAGTTGTTTAGCACAACGAACAAGGCAATCAAACTGTACGGCTTTAACGCCCTCACTTAGCCATAGGAGTTTTATAATAAAGCATAGGTGCAGCCCCTGGTTCGAATCAGGGGCTGTCAGCATCTGATCGGGAAGTGCTGATCTTTTGCATAATGCGTAAAAAATCTCCAACGATTTGTGACCCTCGAACAGCTGACCGGCTCTCGCCGTATCATGACAGTCAGTTTTTGGCTTTCTCTACTGAGGTGCTCATCTGGTCAAGGTCAGGGCATAATCGCAGTAGTTCTCCCTTTACTACCCTAACCGATTTAGCGGAACATAGGGTAGCAAGCACAGGAGCCGGGCAACCCAACTATTGAGCAAAGAGATGATTCGGAGCCAATGCATATAATGCTAAATTTGGGGTGCCGGACTTATCTTTAGGGATTGTTCGGGCTTTGTTGCCGTATATTGGGGCGATGGGGAGCCCCTGGCAAATATGACACGTATCAGAGTGTACGACTGCTAGGAAATAAGAAATATAAAGGAAAACAGAGGGAAAACAGAGATAGGGTCCAGAGCTGTTGAACTTGGTTCATGAACTGTTTCCATTATAGTTGGGTTTATGCGTCCAAGCACATTGGTACAAGATAATGCAAAAAGCAACCAACTATTTGACAGGCCATACCTGAAGATGGATTGCGTGTGGGTCCTGAAAATGGTTAGCCTCTAGGGCTTCCCATGTACGCCTGTGCTCCGTGTCAACCCGGTGTGTTTGTCCTTTGACGGGGTCGTTAATCAGGCCGTCGAAGGAGACCCCCATAGGAGAAACCTGAAACAAGGAAAAATAGATGGTAAAGTTATATGTGTGTCCGGGATCAGTCTGGCCGAACCGTGGATGCGGGATAGCTTGTGCCTCCGTCGATGCCCATGGAATTTTGAGTGCGTAGTTATGGACGTGTGGTATGAATGCCACTACCTCATCAGGATTGGGACGGAGGTCGAATTGCTAATCGAGCTCTTGACGAGCCGCGCTGTCCTGTTGCAGTGTGGTCCGGACCCTCTTAATGATGTCCATGGGCTCGACAACCAGATTATGCTGCTGCTTGAGAAGGCCGCTTTGTACCTCTGCTGCTAGGGCGGCGGTGTGCTCCTCTGTCTGGAGGGAGCGTTCTGTGTTTCCGTTGACTGCTATGACGCCGCACGGACCGGGCATCTTCAGCTTGAGATAGGCATAGTGTGGTACCACGTTGAATCTAGAAAATGCGGTTCGTTCGAGTAATGTGTGGTAGCCACTGCGAAAGGGGACGATATCGAAGATTAACTCTTCACTTCGGAAGTTGTCCGGGGAACCGAATACCGCCTCCAGCGTGATTGAGCCCGTGCAGCGGGCCTCAACGCCTGGTATGACTCCTTTAAAGGTAGTCTTTGTGGGTTTGATTCACGAGGGATTAATGCCCATCTTCCCCACTGTATCCTGATAGAGCAGCTTGAGGCTGCTACCGCCGTCCATTAGGACTCGTGTTAGGTGAAATCCGTCGATGATTGGGTCGAGGACCAGTGCGGCTGAGCCACCATGCTGGATACTAGTTGAATGATCTCGAGGATCGAAGGTGATCAGGAATGATAACCACGGATTGAATTTTGGGGCGACTGGCTCTACCGCGTAGACGTCCCTAAGTGCTCGCTTACGCTCCCTTTTGGGGATGTGTGTAGCGTATATCATGTTCACCGTTTTGACTTGAGGGGGGAATTTCTTCTGCCCTCCGGTGTTCGACTGCCGGGGCTCTTTGTCCTCGTCCTCACTTTGTGATCCCTTTTCTTTGTTTTCGGCATTTAACTTGCCAGCCTGTTTGAAAACCCAATAGTCTCTGTTGGTGTGATTGGCTTGTTTGTCTGGGGTACCATGTATTTGGCATGGACGATCGCGTATGCGATCCAGGCTGGATGGACCCTCGCTGTTTTATTTGTAGGGCTTCTTTCGCTATCCGGAATCTGGCGTTAACGATGGTGTCATCGGTGTTATCGCCATTGCTTAGGCATTTGTGTCTGTTGCGCCAGATCCTTCTGGAGCTGTTGTTGGCCTCGGAGGGGCCTTTCTCGCTGGCTGTGTTTTTGCTACGAGCCAGCCAGCTATCCTCTCCCCCGCAAAAGCGGGTCATGAGTGCCGTAAGGCCTGCGATGGACCTCAGTTTCTCTTGGCCGAGGTGGCGTGCTAGCCATTCGTCACAGATGATGTGTTTGAAGGCCGCTAGGGCTTCGACATCCGGACAGTCAACGATCTGGTTCTTTTTGGTTAGGAACCTAGTCTAGAATTTTCTGGCTGATTCACCAGGTTGTTGAACTATGTGGCTTAAATCATCGGCATCGGGTGGCTGGACATATGTACCTTGGAAGTTGTCAAGAAAGGCTTCTTCTAGATCCTCCCAGCTGCCGATGGAATTCTCGGGTGGACTATTCAGCCAGTGTCTAGCTGGCCCTTTGAGTTAGTGGGAGGTATTTGATGGCGTGGAGGTCGTCTCCCCGGGCCATGTGGATGTGGAGAATAAAGTCCTCAATCCATTCTGTGGGGTCAGTTGTTCCGTCGTATGATTCAATATTGACGGGCTTGAATCCGTCGGGGAATTCGTGATACAGCACCTCGTCTGTGAAGCATAGAGGGTGTGCAGCGCCTCTATATCAGGCCGCATCATGACGCACCTCTGATGGAGTGCATCTGCGGTTATCGGCCCAGGTGTGACTAGGTTTGTCACGCCCGAATAGGTAGCCGTCATCCCGAGTTGGGAAGCATCCTCGTGATCCGTAGATTGATCTGGCGTGTTCTGCTCTGCTGTCCAGCTCCCGCCGAAGGTCGTATGTAAGGTCCCGAGCTGTTCTGTCCCTGTTTTTGCGAGGTGGTGGGGCGAGCTATTGTTTGGCCTGAGTTGCCGCTTTATCCCGACCGCGGGGTGGTCGGTCCGCCGCACTATCTCGACCGTGTGGTGGTCGGTCCGCATTGCGTGAGGGAGGTATGGGATTTAGTGCCTCCTCATTGAACTAAGGTAGCAGTCTACGCTTTGGGTAACTCTTGGCTGGGCGCTTGAGGCCGTATTCTTCAGCTGCCAGAACATCAGTACACCTGTCAATGAGCAGGTCTTGATCGGCCTGAAGCTGCTGCTGCTTCTTCTTCAGGCTTCTTGCGGTGGCTATTAGCTGACGATTGAAGCACTCCTACTTGAGCGGTCCCTCGGGTATGATGAAGTCCTCATTGCCGAGGCTCTCATCATCCTCGGAGACTGGATGATAACTGTCATCGTTGGGTCATTGGGCATGGTCTGATTATCAGGGTTATCTTGCCCGTTGTCTTGTTCCTCCTGTTCGGATGCAGCCCCGACAGGGTCTTTGTTATTTCGACGTCGCCCTGAGTGCTATTCTCTCCGGTGCCAGTATTCCCGTCATTTGAGCAACGAGGCTTAGAGCGGCGTTTAGGGCGCCGACGCTTGGACTGTGTCTCAGGAGGTTTATTCGCAACTGGATCTCCTTTGTCATCGTCGCTAACTTTTTTAGGTGTGTCGACCGTGTACACATCGTACGAAGAGGTGGTCGTCCAACGTCCAGTAAATGGAGGGGTTTGGGCTTGCTCCTGGTCGGCATCGTCGTCCATACCATCGATGTCTTCGGAGCCGTAATCGAGCACGTCGGTTAAATCATCAACAGTGGCTATGAAGTGGGTGGCGGGCGGGAAACAGAATTTTCCATCATTAGCCTCTGGCTCGAACTGAACATAGTTCGGTTGTGAGTCCTTCTCTAAGGACAGGTTCTTTAAAGAGTTTAGTACATCACCCAAGGGTGAATGCTGGAAGATGTCTGCGGAGCTAAATTCGAAAATCGATAACCGATCCAGCTCGGTGTCCGTAGGCGTACCCGATTTGGAACTCATAGGTGGAAACGAGTCCAGAGTTCCATTGACATAGATATCGCAGGGTGCCGAGTCCGTGTACGGCTCCAACGCCGGGTACTTTGTGGCTTCGGATGGCACGATTTGCTCCGGTTCTAAGGCTGTTGCAGCAGCAGGGACCATCCGTTGGAAGTGATCCGGTGACAGATTTAGGTCATGTTCATCGGAGTGAGGGGGAGCGATCGCTGCGGTCTCAAATCCATTGGAGATCAAGTTTCCACGGATATCCGCGACATAGTTCAGGCTTCCAAACCTGACCCGATGGCCAGGGGCGTAGCTATTGATTTGCTCCAGATGGCCGAGCGAGTTGGCCCGCAGTACGAAGCCGCCGAACACGAAAATCTGTTCGGGGAGGAAGGTTTCTCCTTGGACAGCGTCACTGTAGATGATTGAAGGAGCCATCGAACCTTTCATGGACGGCACAATGGAACTCTCAATGAAAGCACCAATGTCGGTGTCAAAACCGGCGGATCTTGGGTAGGGGGTCCCAAACTGTGCGTCTAAGATCGATGGTAACAGGAGACAGGGAACATAATGTTTACCACGTTTGGGCCCTCTCTATGGAGGTAATACCCTACATCCTGCTTGATTGATATTGATGAATATGGGTATTACAAGAGTTGATCTACCACGAGATCGTGATGGCTAAACCCTAAAAGCCTAGCCTATATGACTATTGTCGTGGATTTGTCACGGCAGATGTCCTTAGTGTCAAGACTTAGTCGCGAGGCCAACGCATCTATGTGGTAGCTTGAGAGGGGTTGAGTGGGACGAGAGACGCAGGGCGGATCAACACACAAGACAAGGATTTAGACAGCTTCGGGCCCCGGGAAACATCATCCGGAATAGCCCTACATGCTGTTTGTGGCTAGGTCTCATTATCATCACGAGGGAGTCGCCGTAAACCGGCTCTCCTCTTTGTGTCTAGCCCTAAGATTGTTTCTCTTGCTTGTCACTTGTCCCTCTTTGGGGAACCCTGCCCCTCCTTATATATGTTGAAGGGGCGGGTTACATGTGGAGTCCTATTAGGATTAGGACTAGTCTATCTCTAATACAAACCGGATACAAGTCCTGGTCTTAACTCCTTGTAAGGTAAATATTCCTCATGCCTTTCCTCTTAAACCGGCCCACCATAGTATGAACCGGCCTTCTGGGCCATGGGCCTCGTCATCCATCTAACCCGCCCGCCGGGTTACTAATGAACCGCCAAGACCGGGCGGGTAGCCGGTGAACCGCCAAGCTCCGGGCGGATTACCAGTGAGTCATCCAGTCCGGCCGGTTTATACTTCCGGCCGGTTTATGCCACTGGGTATACCCCCGACATTAGCCCCCAGTTTAATTTGGATTTATCCATGTTAAACTAATCTACAACATAAACTCAAGAGCAAATTTGACAGGTTATGCTCCGGGTTAAAAATTCTTGTAAATCGGCACCTGATCATCCTTGTCATTTCCTTCTTCTAGAAAATCCGGTTTAATAAGCCAGCTTCATACTCAATTTGCTTGCAGAAGATATTAAGAATAAAGAATCCATTTGAATCGGCCTTCAATGCTCTTAATTTGACAAAAATATTGGTCTTCAAATATTCAACTGATATCAGCCGGTTTGAAAATATAGAACTTGCCGGTTTATCATTGCCAAAATTGCCGGGTTATAAGAACTGATGATCCCGGGTCATGACCGTTTATAGACACCGGGTTATGATTGTTACCAATGCCGGGTCACACAATTGATCTTCCTGATCTGCTCAAAATTGAAAATTTTGAAGATGTTCCTCCTTTACATGCATAATACATGTAGCCCCCAAGTCTTAAGAAGAGAATATAGTGATAACTTAAGACTTGCTCCAATCAGTGTTGCAACCTTGAAGAAATCCGGTTTGTTCATCTCAATCATATAAACTGAATACTCCATATATGTAGCCCCCAAGTGCCGGGTTGTCATGCTTGCAGCAACCTGGGACTTATAATTTCCTGATGCTCATAAAAATTTCAACCAGTGTAGCCCCCAAGGGTCGGGTCATTAATGCAAATAATGAGCAGGGACTTGAATTGTTGACAGGAGCAATTGGTAGCCCCCAAGGGCCAGCTCATTATGATGTGATGAGTCGGGTCTTCAATAAGACTAATAAAAATGACTTTGCATTAGCCCCCAAGTGTCATGGTGCATGCTTGCAGCGACATGAGACTTGCATATTTGATATAACCTTCAGTTGAATAATGTAGCCCCCAAGTGCCGGGTCGTGAGCCTGCAGCGACTCGGGACTATTCCTTCAATTGTAAAATAAACCATATCCATTGATAATATAATAGCCATTGTGCTAAAGCGACTTTGAAAACCTCAATAATACCAGTTATTAATAACCATAATAAAATACAGCCATGTTGGCTATTCAAGATAACATAATCCGGTATGAAAACCTTATTCATTCAACATCATAATGGAAATTCAGCCAAGTTTGGCTATTTGAATAATATAACCCAATGATTTATAAGCGCATGATTCCAATAGCGCAATCCAAATATATACTGGCGACTTATAGTCGAAAGCCAGTCCGGTTTAATAAACACCGGATAATTTCTCATCATATACTGGCAACTTATCATCTTAAAGCCATGCCGGTTTAATAAACACCGGACAATTTATCATCATACTGGCGACATATAGTAGAAAGCCAGGCCGGTTTAATAAACACCGGATAATTTATCGTCATACTTTATTCAACCTGTTTCTGCATACAACAAGTTTAAAGTGTCCTGGCGGTTTACCGCCGGACAGGTCATAATGCCCGACATATAACCTGGGTTTATAACCGAGGCTACACTTAAGAATAATCAAATATGAAATACATCATACCTATGACATTGAATCACATCGTTGGTTTACCAACTTTTTGTAGTAAGAGTGATAACCCCAATCTTGAGTAATGATAACTCCTTTCATATTGTGTCGGTTTATGATAAAACCGTACCGGGTTGTGATAAACACCGGTTTAACCATATATAATCCTGGCGACTCGTAGTCAAACCAGACCGGGCTGATAGTCTCCGGATTATAATTTGATCGTGTACTGACAACTTGTAGTTGAAAGCCGAGTCGGGTTGATAAACACAAGTTTACTCCATAATAGGATGGTAATAGAAAATCAAACCGGGCAGATAGCCTCCGGATTAAGATTTGACCGTGTTCCGCCAATTTGACAGTTTGAACTGGTTTAAAACTTTGTCGGTTTAAAACACAACAAAAATAAAAGAAACAGTTATCAAGGAAAATATTGAAGCAAAGGCAAAGATAAAACCATTTGCAAAAAGAGGCTTATTGAGCCGATCAGATGGTGTTACCATGGTCGGACACGACCAAGCTCCCCAATGGTGTAGCTATGGTTCAAGTCAGCCAGGTCCCCAAATGAAACCGTGGCATTATGCTGATCAAGAGGCGTGGCAATGGTTCGGGTTCGACCAAGCGCCCAAGTGATTCTATGGCCTTAGGCCGATCAAGAGGCGTGACTGGTTCAGACTTGACCATGTCCCCAAGTGATCTGGTGGCTTTCGCCTATCAAAAGGTGTTGCATTGGTTCGGACACGACCAAGCCCCCAAGTGATGTTTATAAAATTTTCAAGGGGTAAACCGGAGGCCGCTTTAAGACAGAACAACTCCGTGTAACCACGCATGATGTGAAAAGAACAAAGACCCCGCTTTATGAAGCAGAAGCCCCCATGTGATCAATAATATGTCAGGCCAATAAGGCGGGATACACATGTTTGAACTGCGCATCATGGCAGCAGGTCCTCTTCGGCAATTTTTAACTTTTTGCAAGAGATAAATTCTTCTTGAACCGAGATTTTGAACCGGATATTGAGAGCTTCAAAGCATTATGGGAGACAGCTTTCCCTTGAACCGGATTTTAAACCGGAATCTTCATTTTTAACCGGAAATTTTCTAACGGCCTTTAAACTCGAACTTGCGAGAAGTTAATTCCTTTTTGAACCGGAAATTCTTAAACCGGATTTGAGAGCTTCAGAGCTTTGTTGGAGAACAGATTTCCCTTGAACCAGATTGTAAACCGGAATCGTTTTCTGATGACCCGAAACTTCTTCATTGAGCCGGGATCTTGTAACTGTCATATACTTTCTAAGCCGGAAATCTTCTGACAGCACGACGTGAATCCGGGACCGGGTTATCTTTCCCTCCAACATATTGGGGTTCTTGACTTCACTGAAAAACCGGCAACATTTGCTAAGTCATATCACTGTAGCCCCCAAGTCTCAAGGTGACTCGAGGAGTTGGCTTGAGATTCTCCATATTTGACCGTGATATAAACCGGCATAACTTGTATATCATTGGTGTTGATAGCACGATGTGAATCCACAGAAGGTTGAGGTGATTGCGGCGGGTTATAAATGATCCTGTATGAGCCGTGTCAGCAACTCGGCCAATGGTTCCTTCCAACTGGTGATTTAAAGTTAACCAAACTGTAGTGGCGGCGACTTGTGTGCCTGCCCATTGAGCCATCCAATGCAGACGGCGGTTGATGATAATTTGCCTCCAATTTGAAAGAAAACCGGGCTACCCAAGCTGTGACTTGCTCATACTCAATAAACAGCTCATGCAGACAGGTGCAGCCCGATATGTTGATGTAGACCAGGCCTCGGGGGCGGCGATTTACGCGCGTCCATTGACAACGAGCAGACATGATCCCAGCAAGCCGATGCGGACCGGACCGCCAGGGCAGCAGCTTGTGTGCGTCCATTCATCATGTGACATGATCCGGTTTATCACCACGCGGGATATTATCAACCCATGCTCCAAATCCGTAGTATAAACCACATTTGTAATGAATAATGGTCCTGTATATAAGAAAGATACAAACCAACGTAATTGTTCTTTGACAAAAACAATATGTGTCCAAACTAGATTTAGATGGATTTCACCTGATATGTTAGGCCGAAAATTATCCGTCACGGACTTAATGATCACCGGATGAAGCTGAAATCAATCACGGGTTAACCGGCCGCAGTATGGTAAGCCGGTGCGGACGGGTGAACCGGTCGTGACGTTTGTAAGCCGGCGCGGACAATGAGTCAGCCGCATGCACGCACGGATGTAAACTGAACAGCGGGGCGGTGATTTGCACATGTATCCGTCGAGCAGCATGGCCCGGAGGAACACCAATGCAAAATTATGCTGGCACACACTCTATGTCCGCGGTATAACAATACCCTTGTCAAAAATAATTATCCTGCATAAAAACATTGCAGACGACGGCAAAGATAAATTTCTCTTTGACAAAAAACAATATATGCTAAATAAACAAACTTAGATGGATGTCACCTGATTTGCTTGGACGACTGATGATCATACTGCACACATCGCCAGACTTGTCAGGTCATAATACCTTCTTGGTAGACCAACTTTGATGTAATAGTTGGCATAGGAATTTGTGCACTTGAACAGTTTGATTCCTCTCACGAATTAATGATACATCATCATGCTTTGGCTAATCTGGCTATCGTCGAAGCTTGTTGTGTATCTGGCCTCAGCCAATATTATGCTGATCTTGGACTGTCTTGCTTGATGGGAGTACCAGTACACACGGAACGACGACAGCACCTGGATATTTTGTCAGAGCACTTGTGGAGACTTAATGGACTGCGCGATCACAAGCAGCAGGTTTTTTTATCGCAGATCAAAGGAGACTTTAGTTACGCGGCAAAGGCAGCAGCAAGGCGCAGCAGAGGCGCATAGACGGCGCGACTTCTGACGAAGACGGCTTGAAACGGCGGAAACCGGCCCGGCGCGACAGAGTGTGACTCGTAGCAGAAGACGAAGCGGCGGTGTTGGCACGGGCGCGGTCGCGGCGGCTCAACGGGGTCCATCAGAAATGGACACGGCGACTCACCCGGGGCGACCCAAGGTGGACGGCTCGACGGCGGGTCAGAGGCGCAGTAGGGGCCGTGGCCGTGCGACAATTGGAGGCGCAGCGATTTGACCCGGTGACGGCTGTGAATGTAGATGAGCCACCTTGAGGCAATTTCCCGTAGAAACGGAGGTGGCCTGCCACGACGGAATGGCAAGAGGCGTGCGTACCTTTATTACAGCAGCAGCTCGGTACTGCGGTGGCGATGATAGGCCAGGTCAACTCGTGACGGCAGGTTGAAGCGCAGTGCAGGCGTGGGGTCGCAGAGCCCAACTGTGTCAGAGGCGGGTGGCGGCAACGGCATCGCCGGAGCAGCGTCTTGGAGATGGCGGGTCACACAGCGGGCTTGGCGCAAGGTGATGGCGGAGTCCGCGCCCTTCCCTGGGTCTCGGCCAGCTTGACGGCACCTTGCACGCCGCGGGCGACTCGGCAACGGAGCAGAATCCAGGTCGTGGTCTTGCTGTACAGAACACCCCTTCCAAAATCTGAGTTACGAACAGCAGCAGAGTAGTACTATAGCAGTATTGCCTTTATGAGAATAGTAGCATAATTATCCATTGGAAATAGTACTTCTCCGGACCCCTTGGGGCTTAACCCTTGCCCACACGCACGTGTTGATGTAGATTGATCTGACGCGGTGTACGACAGCTGGAACACAATTCCTGTCGGCCTCGGCGATATGCGACTCTCGTGTGGTGTGGAATGGCAGTACTGGCGGCCGATCTCATCAGCCTGTGGCCCATAAAAAATTATGTCTCTGTCTCGGACTCGGCGGATTATCCGCCGCCTGCAGAACACATGGTCAATCTTGACGGATGAATTTATTGTTGATGTGAATTTTCCACGCCAGCTCTCGTCGAACCGGAAAATTGCAAACTTTTTGATCCCTGTGAAAAATCCCTTCAAGAACTCAACACCACCGTGCGCAGGCCCCATGGTGGGCGCCAACTGTCGTGGATTTGTCACGGCAGATGTCCTTAGTGTCAGGACTTAGTCGTCAGGCCAACGCATCTATGTGGTAGCTTGAAAGGGGTTGAGTGGGACAAGAGACGCAGTGCGGATCAACACACAAGACAAGGATTTAGACAGCTTCGGGCCCCGGGAAACATCATCCGGAATAGCCCTACATGCTGTTTGTGGCTAGGTCTCATTATCATCACGAGGGAGTCGCCGTAAACCGACTATCCTCTTTGTGTCTAGCCCTAAGATTGTTTCTCTTGCTTGTCGCTTGTCCCTCTTTGGGGAGCCCTGCCCCTCCTTATATATGTTGAAGGGGCGGGTTACATGTGGAGTCCTATTAGGATTAGGACTAGTCTATCTCTAATACATACCGGATACAAGTCCTGGTCTTAACTCCTTGTAAGGTAAATATTCCTCATGCCTTTCCTCTTAAACCGGCCCACCATAGTATGAACCGGCCTTCTGGGCCATGGGCATCATCATCCATCTGACCCGCCCGCCGGGTTACTAATGAACCACCAAGACCGGGCGGGTAGCCGGTGAACCACCAAGCTTCGGGCGGGTTACCAGTGAGTCATCCAGTCCGGCCCGTTTATACTTCCGGCCGGTTTATGCCACGCGGTATATCCCCGACAACTATGGTAATGAACGTGTCCTTTCCGGACTATCCCCTCCGGTTTATATAGACACTGGGGGGGTCTATGGTTTACATAGAGTCGGTTACATAAGAAGGAATCTTCATAGTCGGTCGCCAAGCTTGCCTTTCACGCCAAGAAGAGTCCAATCCGGACTCAGGTATAGTCTTCGGCCTTCATGTCTTCACAGCCCATCAGTCCGACCCATGGATAACAGGCCGGACGCCCGAGGACCCCTTAGTCCAGGACTCCCTCAACAATCTATAAACGTAGCTCCCTGAAATCTTCTGCTAACTCCTTTGGCAATCCTCCTGTTACTAAGGTATTGGCATAACTCTTTCGGCTCAAAGCGTCTGCTATGACATTGGCCTTTCCCGGATGATAGTGCAACTTCATATCATAATCCTTTATAAGCTCCAACTATCTCCTTTGCCTGAGGTTCAACTCCTTCTGTGTAAAGATGTACTACAAACTATTATGATCCGTGTACACATCACAATGGTTTCCAATAAGAAAGTGTCTCCAGGTCTTGAGTGCATGTACAACGGCTGCCAACTCTAAGTCATGTGTGGCATAATTCAACTCATGCAGTCGAAGTTGTCGTGAGGCATATGAAACAACTCTTCCGTCTTGCATAAGTACTTCTCCAAGTCCTAGGCGAGAGGCGTCGCAATACACTTGGAAATCCTTGCGTATATCCGGCAGGATCAACACTGGGGCTGTAGTCAAACGTTTCTTAAACTCCTGGAAACTTGCTTCCAATGGAACTTGGTGTTCTTCTTCAACAATGTCGTCATAGGATTCGCAATCTTAGAGAAATTTTCAATGAATCTCCGATAGTATCCCACGAGTCCAAGGAAACTGCGGATCTCTCCAACTGAGGTGGGTGCCAACCACTCAGTGATTGACTGAAGTTTGGTGGGGTCTACTGCCATACCTTCCCCTGATATAACATGTCCAAGAAATCCAACTTCCTTCAACCAAAACTCACATTTGCTGAACGTGGCATACAACTGGTGCTCCCTAAGTTTCTCGAGAACTAAGCGCAAATGGTCCTTGTAGCTGGTCAAACAGATCATTGATCATCAGCAGTGGATACTTGTTCTTGATTGTCACTTCATTCAACGCCCGATAATCAACAACCATCCTTAGAGATTTATCCTTCTTCTCAACCAATAGCACTGGGGCTCCCCATGGTGATGAACTCCGTCGGATGTAACCTTTCTCCAATAACTCCTTAATCTGTTTCTTGATCTCCTCCAGATCATTCGCGGGCATCCGGTATGGTCTCTTTGATATTGGCCCGGTGCCTGGCAACAGCTCTATCAAAAACTCTATGTCACGATCTGGCGGCATGCCTGGTAACTCCTTTGGAAATACATCTGGGTAATTCTTCACAACAGGCACTTCCTCCTGAACAACTCCCGTGAGAGAATGTACTTGGGTTCTCCTTGGCGCATGCCTGGATACATGCTTGATCCTTTTTCCCTCTGGGGTAGTAAGCAGAATTGACTTACTGGCGCAATCGATGTTTCCTCCATACATCAACAGCCAATCCATTCCTAGTATCACATCCAATCCTTGCGACTCCAGAATTATCAAGTCAGTGGGGAAAACATGACTACATATGGTTAATGGCAACTGAAAACATCCACTGCTTGCCATATACTCGAATCCGGGTGAGGTTACTAGCATATGTGTCTTAAGAACTCTAGTGGGCAACTTATACTTATCCACAAATCCCCTTTATATGTATGAATGTGATGCACCAGTATCAAAAAGAACGATTGCAGTAAATGACTTAACTAAAAACTTAATGATAACTGCACCCGGTTGCTCTTCAACCTCCTCCACGTTCACGTGGTTCACTTGTCCTTTCTTAAATGGATTGGGCTTCTTCCCAGAGCTCCCATTACCATTTCCGTTCTTCGTTTCAGGGCACTCCATGGCATAATGTCCAGTTTTTCCGCACTTGAAACAAGTAACGTGGCTTAGGTCCCTCTTGGCGGGTGTGGCTGGATTGGAACGGTTCTGATTGCTGCTTGCTCCATTCCCATTCCCATTCCTTGGGACAGTATGATTATGGGTACTTCCTCCATTGTGAGTGTGGCCTCCATGGTTATGGGTAAGCCCTCCCGAGTTCGGGGTAAAGCGAGGCTTCTGCTGAGCTCCTGAATTGTACTTCCCTTGTTCATATTTCCTCTTGCGGCTCTCTATCTGCTGATGCTTCCCTTCTATCATGAGAGCTTTATCTACCAACTCCTAGTAGTTGTTAAATGTTGCCACCATTAACTGCATACTCATCTCATCATTCAGCCCTTCCATAAACTTCTCCTGCTTCGCGACATTTGTGGCCACATCATTTGGAGCATAGAGCGATAACTTACTAAACTCCTCCATGTACTGGCCTACAGTACGGTTCCCTTGGCGTAAGTTGCGAAACTCACGCTTCTTCATGCTCATAGCTCCAGTGGATACGTGGGCTGTGCAGAATGCTTGCTGAAACTGCTCCCATGTGACATTGGCTATGTAATTCTCCTACCATGCGACTGCTGGTCCATCCAATTGGTGTGCGATAAAATGCACCTTCTCAGCATCTATGCAACCTGCGGTGATCAACTCCCTTCCAATCCTACGCCGCCAATCATCAGAATCTATTGGCTCGATGCTACTAGAAAACACCAGCAGCTGTAGCCTCAGAAAACGAGCTAAGTTGTCAACTGGTGGTGGTGGCGGTGGGTTGTTGTTGTTGTTGTTGTTGTTGTTGTTGTTGTTGTTGTTGTTGCCACAACTGCATCAAGGCATTCTGCTGCTGGATCAACTGAGTGAGCTCCGGTGGGAAAGCAAAACCGGGGTCACGTCTCAGAGGCATCTGATGGGTTTAGAGGGAAGAGATTAGAATAGAATGAGGTCTAATGAGAAAGCACTACCCATATGCACATGAGACAAACACAATCATATCATATCACTCAATCAATCAAGCAAGGGCATACAATTGGTCTAACTATCGTTACAGTGCTCGGACTACTAATATTTACACGGGGTACTACTAATAGTATTGGTAGTCTACTAGAAATTTTGATCGGTGGAAGACTCCATGATATCCGCTCCAGCTTTGTCTTCATAGTCATCATCACTACTATCCGGGTCGGAGTCAGTGTCGTCTATGATGATGTAGTCTTCAGAACGAATCTCCTTAGGTGCGTTGTCTTCTCCTCCTGGCGCGAGGTCTCCCATAAAAACTCCTAGCTTCCTTGTCATGTCGTCATTCTTCTCCACAAGTATCATCACTTCCTCCTTATATTCATCGCGTGTAGCCTTAAGCTCTTCTTCTAGCTCCATGGTCCTGATCATCGCCTTCTTCAAATCTATCATGCTTGCACACATTTGGTTCTCCTGGCGGCGAATGTGGTGGTTTAATTCCTGGATGAATGCTGCAATGGACCGGTCTTTCCTGGTGTTGATCATCTCCCATTGCTCATTCCGGCGCCCACATATCTGGTAGATAGTGTCCTACAGCTCCTGTTTGTAGACTTCTCCAATACGTCCTATAGCAATGTGGGCTGCCATACTCTTGCCTAGACTCCGGGTGGGTGCATCAAAGGAAAACTCTATGGGTTTAGTGACTGGCGTGAATGTCCTTCCTGGAACTTGAACTCGAATCATCCATCGCTCCTCTTCTGGTAAAGTGGCAGTATAGGTCCCGGTGAAGCTTGGTATTCCAATGTTCAGGTACTTAGTGACTTCCTTCAAGTGTCGTCCAAAAGGTGTGTCTTCATCCGGTTGTGCAAACTTGTTCCTCATATCTGCCATCCTAAAAAGTAGAAAATGGAGAGGAGTCAGAAATAAGTAGAGAAGAGTGGCCTATGGCTTTTCTTAGTGGTCGTGTCCTACATTCAGCGTGTGCTCTGATACCATCTTGTAGCGACCCGACCTCAAACGGTCAAGTCTCTGTGCTTCAGTGTCATCCCTAGGTCGGTAATGCTGACCCACACTGTACTCGAAGGATTTATAACAGAGTGGCAGTCACACACTTATTACATCAAATGTCTCAAGAGAGAACTTATTACGATAAATATGGCTTAAGGCCATCTAATACGATAACAGCGGAAGGCTTGGAAGATAAAGTGAGTCCATCAATTCCTACAGCATAGCTGTGTGCATGACAAACAACCTATCGCACCTTATTCCTCGTCTGAAAAGTCTGCAACATGATACGTTGCAGCCCGAAAATGGGTCAGCATATAGAATATGCTGGCAATGTAACACAGGAGAGTAATGAACAGATAAATACTATCACTACATGCATATATGGCTGGTGGAGCCTGTATGATTAATATGTTTTGTGAAAAGCCAATGTTTCCATACAACAAAGGAATATATTTTATTTAACTATCATGGTAGTTGAACAATATTGAGAAGGTTCCTCCAACTCAATCCCAATTAAAAGTAATTATCAACCCAACAAATTAATTTTAGAATGATGAGATCCATATGATAATCCAAGAGCCAGATACTCAAGATGTCCATAACCGGGGACACGGCTAACCATGATTAGTTTATACACTCTACAGAGGTTTGCGCACTTTTCCCCACAAGACTCGATCTCCTCCGTTGTATTTCTCGCACTGCATTGTGTTTGAGAAATGGATGACTGCGACACAGTATTTCAGAAGCATTTGCTCTCTACTCCGTGCGGAGCGGTACACCTACAATCCCCTACATCTGCTAGTCCACCTCTTCAAGAGCTCACGCAATCTACTCAACTATGCCAGAGCCCATAATGGCTTGTGGCTGCACACGGAAGTTTCTAGCATGAATAGTCTTATGATCCCTTTGAGCGTGGGTGGCGGACCGTAGGATGATCACACAGGTACTCCAGAATATCCTAGGATAACACTGGATTCTCCAGGTGCCCACAAGCAGTACACACAGATGTGTATTAAAGTTGCCACCATAAGTTGAACCATTAATTAACAACTCACATATGTTGTGGATAAACTCAAACCCAATCCACGTCTACGGGCATAGCATGGCAATATAAGCATAACGTAGAAGTAACTCCCAAGGGTTTGATAATAAAACAGGTAATGGGTTCTACCTTATTATCTACTTCCCAGATCCACATGTTAAGAGATCTTACTCATGCAATGTGTGAAGGTTGAAACTAATGCATAAGAACTGGGTGATAAAAGGGTATGATCAAAGTGTTACTTGCCTTGCTGACGATCTGCAAATCCTAAAGACTCGTAGTAGCACGCTTCGCACTCTGGGTGTTCTATCGCAAATAAACAATAGCATACATAAGCAATCAAGCAAAGATGCATGGGTAAATCTTGAATAAGAAGATCTAACCAGAAAGTTCAACTGAAGAACTCCGGTTTGCAAAAAGAATCAAACCAAACGGAGCAAACGAAACTCAAACTGCGAAAGAAATAAGATCCGATTACTATTCTCGACTAAATTCAAATTTTACAGTACCAAAATCTTGTTCAAGTTGATTAAATAGAAAGAGGGCTTCGAGACGAAGATCTAAGTGCTTGAATCGCATGATTCTGATAAACGAGCGAAAAAATAAACAAACGAAAAACAGGGCAGAAATCGCGATCGAAAATAATCGCGGGAAAACCCTGGAAAAAGAAAACTGACGAATAGGGTAACGAACGAACGTTCTCTATCCGCGGTTAACGGGTGAAAACCGTTCGTTAAAACTAACGTACGAACGGGCGTTCGCTAAATAACTAAACTAAAAAAAACCGATCTAAAAAAATAACCGCGAGTTCTAAAAAAACAACAGTACAGTTTTTCGGCAAAAACTGGTGGCGGCGGCGGCTACCTCGGGACGGGACGGCGGCGGCGAGCAACTTCGGCGGGCGGCGAAATCGGTGGCGAGGCGGCGGCGACGGCGTTCGGCGGCG
>NC_041392.1:203807294-203813370 GCF_002162155.2 Triticum dicoccoides
GTCGGGCACGGCCCGGCTAGGTCGGTTGACTTTTTTTTTAAAAAATAATTCCGCGCAGAAAAATGAAGAAAATAAATACTAAACGGACTCCAAAAATCCTGAAATAAATTTTCCCCATCCTCTAAAAATCTACCAAACAAGGTGAACATTTATTTAGGACTCTAGTGCAATTTTCAAAAATGCATATTTTTCCTAATTCAAATAAAATAGCGATAAAACCCCAAATAAAAATTCGAATTGATTTTAATATTTTTCCTCCAACATTTCATTTATTTTGGAGAAGTCATATTATCTCCTCTCATATATTTTGATGTGAAATATTTTCGAACAGAAAAATAATTAAAAACCCAAAGTGATCCTTGTTTCAATATTTGATAAAACTCAAATATGAGAACGAGGGAAAATCCCCAACTCTCTCCGAGGGTCCTTGAGTTCCTTAGGATTTTGAGGATCACAAAACAAAATGCAATTAAAATATGATATGCATGAATGACCTATGTATAACATTCCAAATTGAAAATTTGGGATGTTACAATAGTTATTAGCTTGATGGCTTCTTCTCTCTCTTTGGATCTCAATACAAAGTTCTCCTTGATATTCTTGGAGATCTATTCGATGTAATCTTCTTTTGCGGTGTGTTTATCGAGATCCGATGAATTGTGGGTTTATGATCAAGTTTATCTATGAACAATATTTGAATCTCCTTTGAATTCTTTTATGTATGATTGGTTTATCTTTACAAGTCTCTTCGAATTATCATTTTGGTTTGGCCTACTAGATTGATCTTTCTTGCAATGGGAGAAGTGCTTAGCTTTGGGTTCAATCTTGCGGTGCTCGATCCCAGTGACAGAAAGGGAAATGACACGTATTGTATTGTTGCCATCGAGGATAAAAAGATGGGGTTTATATCATATTGCATGAGTTTATCCCTCTACATCATGTCTTCTTACTTAAAGCATTAGTCTGTTCTTATGAACTTAATACTCTAGATGCATGCTGGATAGCGGTCGATGTGTGGAGTAATAGTAGTAGAAGCAGAATCATTTCGGTCAACTTGTCGCGGACGTAATGCCTATATACATGATCATACCTAGATATTCTCCTAACTATGCTCAATTCTATCAATTGCTTGACAGTAATTCGTTTACCCACCGTAATACTTATGCTCTTGAGAGAAGCCACTAGTGAAACCTATGGCCCCTGGGTCTATCTTCCATCATATTAATCTTCCAACACTTAGTTATTTCTATTGATGTTTATTTTACTTTGCATCTTTATTTCTCTTTATCATAAAAATACCAAAAATATTATCTTATCATATCTATCACATCTCACTCTCGTAAGTGACCGTGAAGGGATTGACAACCCCTTTATCGCTTTGGTTGCGAGATTATTATCTGTTTATGTAGGTGCGTGGGACTCAAGCGTGATCTCCTACTGGATTGATACCTTGGTTCTCAAAAACTGAGGGAAATACTTACGCTACTTTACTTCATCACCCTTTCCTTTTTAAGGGAAAACCAACGCAGTGCTCAAGAGGTAGCAGGGGGCGCCGCCCCTCCCCCTAGTCCAATTCGGACTAGGCCTTGGGGGGGGGGGGCGCACAGCCTCCCCTCTCTCTTTCCCCTAAAGCCCAATAAGGCCCATATACTCCCCGGCGCCCGTAACTCTCTGGTACTCCGATAAATACCCGAACCACTCAGAACCTTTTCGATGTCCGAATATAGCCTTCCAATATATCGATCTTCACATCTCGAACATTTCGAGACTCCTCGCCATGTCCCTGATCTCATCCGGGACTCCCAACAACCTTCGGCACATCAAAACACATAAACTCATAATACCGATCGCCGCCGAACGTTAAGCGTGCGTACCCTACGGGTTCGAGAACTATGTAGACATGACCAAGACTCATCTCCGGTCAATAACCAATAGCGGAACCTGGATGCTCATATTGGCTCCTACATATTCTATGAAGATCTTTATCGGTCAAACCGCATAACAGTATACGTTGTTCCCTTTGTCATCGGTATGTTACTTGCCCGAGATTCGATCGTTGGTATCTCAATACCTAGTTCAATCTCATTACCGGCAAGTCTCTTTACTTGTTCCGTAATGCATCATCCTGCAACTAACTCATTAGTCACATTGCTTGCAAGGCTTATAGTTACGTGCATTACCGAGAGGGCCCAGAGATACCTCTTCGACAATCGGAGTGACAAATCCTAATCTCGATCTATGCCAACTCAACAAGTACCATCAGAGACACCTGTAGAGCACCTTTATAATCACCCAGTTACGTTGTAACGTTTGGTAGCACACAAAGTGTTCCTCTGGTATTCGGGAGTTGCATAATCTCATAGTCAGAGGAACATGTATAAGTCATGAAGAAAGCAGTAGCAACAAACTAAACGATCATCGTGCTAAGCTAACAGAATGGGTCAAGTCAATCACATCATTCTATGTGATCCCGTTAATCAAATGACAACTCATGTCTATGGCTTGGAAACTTAAACATCTTTGATTCAACGAGCTAGTCAAGTAGAGGCATACTAGTGACACTCTGTTTGTCTATGTATTCACACATGTACTAAGTTTCCGGTTAATACAATTCTAGCATGAATAATTGCTAGTGATTGACTAGAGGGGGGGTGAATAGGCGATTTTTACAAAAGTCTTCAAAACTTGGAAGTTTTGAAGACAAACAATAGAGATAAACATATTACCATGCAGCGGAAGGTAGACTACACTAAGCAAGCCATAGTCAAGTATTCAGAGAAATGAAAGCACAAAGACTAATAGCAGCTAGGCAGTATATATCAGGATGGAAGATAGTATGAAGCTAATCAGAACAAGAGTCACACAGTGAAGACAAATAGATAATTCAAACAAGCAATGACTTCACAAGGACCAATCTGCAAGTAAAGAGAAGGGAAGGATGGAACCAGTGGCTCGTTGAAGACAATGATTTGTTGGACCAGTTCCAGTTGCTGTGACAACTGTACGTCTGGTTAGGGAGGCTGAGATTCAACTCAGAAGACCGCGTCTTCACCTTATTCCCCTTGAGCTAAGGACACCCAGTCCTCGCCCAATCACTCTGGTAAGTCTTCAAGGTAGACTTCCAAACCTTCACAGACTTCGTTCACCGGCGATCCACAATGACTCTTGGATGCTCAGAACGCGACGCCTAACCGGCTGGAGCATACACAGTCCTCAAGTGTAATAAGTATTCAGATCACACAGACAGGAAGGCTTCAGTGATGCCTAACACTCTTTGGCTCTGGGTGTTTAGGGCTTTGTCCTCGCAAGGAATTCTCTCTCAAAGGCTTCAAGGTGGGTTGCTCTCAAACGATAAAAGCCGTACACTAACTCTGAGCAGCCAACCGTTTATGGTTGTAGGGGGTGGGCTATTTATAGCTACTAGACAACCCGACCTGATTTGTCCAAAATGACCCTGGGTCACTAAGGAACTGACACGTATTCCAACGGTCATATTTAAAACACACACGGCAACTTTACTTGAGCTACAAGCAAAGCTGACTTGTCCAGCTCTGGATAAGATTTGCTCTCATTGTCTTCGCTCGAAGACATAGGATTTTGGTTAAGCATCACTTCAGTCATTCTGACTGGTTCACTTGGACCCATTTAACAGTACGGTGGTTCCTATGACTCAACAAAGTAGAAAAAGAACGACGAAACAACTAAGTCTTCGCGCTCCATAGTCTTCACGCGATGTCTTCTCTTGTCATAGTCTTCAATGTGAATGTATTCACATACCACCTTTGACTTCAATGTCTTCATTCATTTTTAGGGGTCATCTTTGGTAGGAAAACCGAATCAATGAGGGACTTCTACCTGTGTTATCCTGGAATTCTCACAAGCACATTAATCCCTCAACCAGGTTTGTCGTCAATACTCCAAAACCAACTAGGGGTGGCACTAGATGCACTAAATAAACATTTATCATGATATAAGGAAATAAATAATAACTTTCTTATTGCCTCTAGGGCATATTTCCTTCAGGAGTCCACACGCAAGTCCCTCGTACCTACACAACCAAATAAGAACCTCGCAACCAACGCGATAAAGTGGTTGTCAAGCCCTTCACGGTCACTTACAAGAGTGAGATCTGATAGAGATAATAATAATAAGATAAATATTTTTGGTATTTTTATGATATAGATTGAAATTAAAGATTGCAAAATAAAATAGATTGGAAACTTATATGATGGAAAATAGACCTGGGGGCCATAGGTTTCACTAGTGGCTTCTCTCAAGATAGCATAAGTATTACGGTGGGTGAACAAATTACTGTCAAGCAATTGATAGAAAAGTGAATAATTATGAGAATGTCTAGGCATGATCATATATATAGGCATCACGTCCGTGACAAGTAGACCGACTCCTGCCTGCGTCTACTACTATTACTCCACACATCAACCGCTATCCAGCATGCATCTAGAGTATTAAGTTCATAAGAACAGAGTAACTCATTAGGTAAGATGACATGATGTAGAGGGATAAACTCAAGCAATATGATATAAACCCCATCTTTTTATCCTCGATGACAACAATACAATATGTGTCATTTCCCTTTCTGTCACTGGGATCGAGCACCGCAAGATTGAACCCAAAGCTAAGCACTTCTCCCATTGCAAGAAAGATCAATCTAGTAGGCCAAACTAAACTGATGATTCGAAGAGGCTTGCAAAGATAACCAATCATGCATAAAAGATTTCAGAGAAGAATCAAATATTGTTCATAGATAGACTTGATCATAAACCCACAATTCATCAGATCTCGACAAACACACCGCAAAAAGAGTTACATCTAATAGATCTCCAAGAAGATCGAGGAGAACTTTCTATTGAGATTCAAAGAGAGATAAGAAGCCATCTAGCTAATAACTATGGACCCGAAGGTCTGAAGTAAACTACTCACACATCATCGGAGGGGCCATGGAGTTGATGTAGAGGCCCTCCGTGATCGTTGCCCCCTCCGGCGGAGCTCCGGAAAAGGCCCCAAGATGGGATCTCTTGGGTACAGAAGGTTGCGGTGGTGGAAATAGGGCTTCGTGGTGCTCCTGGATGTTTCAGGGTATATGAGTATATATAGGAGGAAAAAGTAGGTCGGTTGACCACGTGGGGCCCACGAGGGGGGAGGGCGTGCCCCCTGCCTCGTGGACTCCTCGTCCGTTTCTTGATGTCCACTCCAAGTCCTTTGGATCACGTTTGTTCCAAAAATCACGTTCCCGAAGGTTTCATTCCGTTTGGATTCTGTTTGATATTCCTTTTCTGCGAAACACTGAAATATGCAAAAAAAACAGCAATTTGCACTGGGCATTGGGTTAATAGGTTAGTCCCAAAAATAATATAAAAGTATAAAATAAAACCCATTAACATCCAAAACAGATAATATAATAGCATGGAACAATAAAAAATTATAGATACGTTGGAGACGTATCAGTATGGCACAAGATGATTCGTGCCCCTCAGAGTTTCAATAGAAGACAATTTTCTTTCTCGCGGTTCTTTTCTAGTGGACTTCAGTCATAGGGCAAATTGTACTATCAAGAGGGGGTCTACGTCGAAAAGGTTTGGGTGGAATCAACACATACACACTCATATAGCACCCATCAACCACTTCCGTTTCATTGGAGTTGTCCTCCGTTTGCATCAAAGGAGGGGAGAAGAGCCACAAGCGGTAGTACCACTGGCCGCAGCGGTAGTACCCCTGTGACCACCGCCCTTGGCTGCGCCCTCGATTTTTCGTGTCGGAATCTACGAAGGTTCCTCCGGGCTACCACCGTGCTTCTCATTTGTCCCCATAAAATGGGCGGATGTAGCAGCGGTAGTTTGGGCGGTAGTACCACCCCTACTACCACGACTACCACCGCCCGGCCCTCTGCTTTTCCCCTGTTCTTCGTTCTCCCGCACATCCTGTAATGTGTGGTAGTACCACTCGTAGAATGGTAGTACCGCTCCTGGAGCGGTAGTACCGCTCGTCTGCGGGCTGTGAGATGCAAATAGTTGGATTTGTCCCCCCACTATAAAAGGGGGTCTTCTTCCCCAAGAAG